>NC_071273.1:790000-1040000 GCF_023375685.1 Ictalurus furcatus | reverse complement strand
CATTACGTTTAGAGGCTTCGTTTTGCCGTATAATACCCGCTTAGAGCCATTACGTTTAGAGGCTCGTAAAATCTTGTAGTGTGCACTAGGCTTACTGTCACCTCTATTGCTTATGCTGAGTAGTAGACCTTTATAACCTTTATAACACTGAAAACGATTCGAATGTTCTGTTCGCAATAAGATCTTATCAAACATATCTAGATTTAACTTTCTTTGTCTCCTCCTGGATATATTTGTTTCTGTGTTGTGACTGTAGCTAGTTAACTAGCAGCAGACCTGTTCACAAGTCCCTGAGGTCCAAGTCAAGTCTTTGTTCTATTTTTAGCAACAGTGTATGAGGCTAAATCAATTTTTAAATATTAAAACTGATTACTTCTACAATATGTCTTGTTCATTTATTCAAAATTGTCTAATAAAGCAAGAGAAATGGGGTCATGCAGCAATACAATGACCCTAAATGCATGAGACCGTTCTACAAAAGAACGGTTAAAGAAGAATAAAGTAAATGTTTTGGAATGGCCAAGTCAAAGTCCTGACCATAATCCAATATAGATGTTGTGGAAGGACCTGAAGCAAGCAGTTCATGTGAGGAAACTCAAAGTTTAGGTGCAGTTATTGCTCCACAAGGGTACACCAGATACTGAAAGCTAAGGTTCACATACTTTCGCCATTCACAGAAATGTAATATTGGATCATTTTCGTCAATAAATAAATGACCGAGTATAATATTTTTGTCTAGTATAATACATTTGTTTAATTGGGTTCTCTTTATCTGAGCCACGGGCAGCTCATCATGCAGCAAGCCATATGTAACTGCCATTCTTGACTTCTGCAGCAGATTTAAACCTGTCATTGGAGGAACAATAGGATTGTTAAAAGGACAAGAGAGTGATCTTTAGTTTATTTATTTAATGTTTCCTTGTGAAGGGTTATCATAATAATGCATCATATCTGCTGCAATTATTTACTTATCAAAGTAGGCCTAAATGATGCCTTGTTGTCTGTCATGTAAATTCAGGCATATTGTGTCTCATGCACAGAATGCTGAGCATCATGTCAGACACTTGTATTCTCAGATATTGCTTTGCAATGATCATCAAACTGTATCAATACAATTTATTATGTATTCCTTTGTGTCTAAAAACTGTGAAAACGAGCAGATCATTTAATGGAATGTTTTAACATGTTACTTAGATAATTATGCCTTTTGGAAATGTGCCATACAGACTAAGTAATGCTTTTTAGCATAATGTGCACCTAACGTTCTACTTAGTGCTTTGGTAAACCCTGCCAGTAGGTTTTGCAATTCACTGCATGTCATTACACCCATATATTAATCCCTAACGTGCTTTGTTTTTAGGATGAACTGGATACTGTTTTAAACATGTGGAACAACCACCGAATCTGACATAGCAATGGCAGTGACTTGCCGCATGGGAGACCCTTCCTCATGTACAACTTACCAGAACTTTATCAATCAAAAGCCTGCTTGAATCCCATAGATCCTGAAAGATTGGATGTGATTACCTCTGAAAATGTCTGCCTGTGGAAATCAGACATGCCCTGTCACCATGACTTATATGACCTCTGTGTTCTTATTATGGGGGAGAATAATATACAGTCAAGTGCAACAGCCCTAGAGGCATTGAGACTCTACAAAAATGTTTGACCTCTAGTTAGAGAACTTTTAGGTGTGTAGAAGATATACATATGCCATAACAACAATATTATAAAAGTGCATTTTTTGTGTAAATGTATTCAAAATGTTTTTTCTTTCTTTCTAGACTGCAGGTTCTATTTGTATTTCTATAACTAGCTATGTTTTATTAAAATAAAAAGTTTCATTTCGACACCTAATGAAAACAGTAGCAAAGTAATTAGATCAAAACATGAGTTAATGAACATTGTTTTAATACAAGGGAAACTGAAAGATCCATACAGTTGTGTACAAAATATATGAATCAGTTGATGCAAATAAAACAATTAAAGTGAAACAGTATTGCTTCAATAAGAGATTATATATATATATATATATATATATATATATATATATATATACATATATATATATATATATATATATATATATATATATATATATATATATATATATATATATATATATATATATATATAATACATACATACAGTGCCCTCCACTAATATTGGCACCCTTGGTAAATATGAGCAAAGATGGCTGTGAAAAAATCGTCTTTATTGTTTAAACTTTAATCTTTTGTTTGAAAAATTCACAAAATTTTTGCTCTAATGGATATCAAACAATTGCAAACACAACACAGGTTTATCAAAAAAAAAATTTTTAAATATAGGTGTGCAACCATTATTGCCACCCTGTATCAATAATTTGTGTTGCCTCCCTTTGCCAACACAACAACTCTGAGTCTTCTCCTATTATGCCTGATGAGGTTGGAGAATACGTGGCAAGGGATCTGAGACCGTTCCTCCATTCAGAATATCACCAGATCCTTCACATTTCGAGGTCCATGCTGGAGGACTCTCCTCTTCAGTTCACCCCACAGGTTTTCTATAGGTTTCAACTCAGTGGACTGGGATGGTCATGGCAGGACCTTGCTTTTGTGGTCAGTAAACCATTTTGTATTGAGTTTGATGTATGTTTTGGATCATTGTCCTGCTGGAAGATCCAACCACGGCCCATTTTAAGCTTTCTGGCAGAGGCAGTCAGGTTTTCATTTAATATCTGTTGATATTTGATAGAGTCCAAGATGTCATGTGTCCTAACAAAATGTCCAGGTCCTCCGGCAGAAAAACAGCCCCAAAACATTAAAGAGCCTCCACTATATTTAACCGTGGGCATGAGGTACTTTTTCCATATGGCTAACTCTCTGTGTTTATTACCTCTGGTGTTTATTACCAAAAAGCTCTAATTTGGTTTCATCTGACCATAGAACCCGATCCCATTTGAAGTTCCAGTAGTGTCTGGCAAACTGAAGATCCTTGAGTTTGTTTTTGGTTGAGAGTAGAAACTTTTTTCTTGAAACCCTTCCAAACAACTTGTGGTGATGTACGTGATTAGTTTTGGAGACTTTCTGACCAAAAGATGCAACTAACTTCTGCAATTCTCCAGCTGTGATCCTTGGAGATTTTTTGACCACTCGGACCATCCTCTTCATAGTGCGTAAAGACAATATACTGTAGACATACTTCCTTTTCCAGTTTGATTCATAACATTTTCAATTATTTCCAAACATATCAAAAGAACAAAGGGTTAAACAATGGACAATTTGTCAAAGCCTTCTTTGCTCATATTTACCAAGGGTGCCAATATTAGTGGAGGACACTACTAATATATATAAATATAAAACATACACACATTTTTAAATAGAAAAAATGACACTATGTGCCAGGTGCAAAAAGCATCTAAAATTTGCCATTGCACCCTTAAAAACACTGCTCCACACAATTTGTGCTTTATTCATTTTTTTGTTGCAGTTTGTGTGTTATTGAGTATTAGCCCCATCTACTGTACACATTATTTTGTAAGAAAATGTGTTGTGCTCTGCTTGCACTTGAACTTACACAAGTCAATGATTTCAGTGTGGTTTACTTAGCTCAGGATATTACGGACAGCACTAACCAGTTGTTTCAACCATTATTTAAAATGAAATGAGTCAAGAGTCATTGTTTCGTAAATCAGACATTACTGGTTGTTTTGTGTGTTTTCTAGCCCACGAGGACATCGCTAAAGTTGTGTATTTATTAATCTGCAATTTTTAAAACAGGAAACCCCTCTTGTGGTGCGATGAAACACATCATTGGTGTGATCAATAACCACAAAACAGGAATAGAAAACCTCATGTTCCTATAGCAAGTTACGTACCTTATCTTCCTCCATTTTTGTGAGATTCTCTTCTGAGACACCCCTCTCTCTTAACGCAGAGATAAAGTCCATCTCTGCAGCGGGCAAATATAAACTTTATGATGGCAGTGGTGAAGACGGCAACGTGCATGTTACACCAGTCCCATTCACAAGACACAAGATGTTCTCGTGATAAAATAATGTCGTTAGAAAACAGCTTTTTGTTATGTTGCGTTCACAAGAAAATTTAAGTTCTTATCTCATGATCACGACTTAATTTAAGTTGTTTTCTCATGATCATGACTTAATTAAGTCGAGATCACGAGAAAACAACTTAACTTAAGTCGTGATCATGAGAAAACAACATAAATTAAGTCGTGATCATGAGAAAACAACTTAAATTAAGTCGTGATCATGAGAAAACAGCAGAAAAAAGTAATAATGCATTGCCGCTTAGGACTTCCATAAGAAGGAGTATTACATACTTTAGATTTTAACACTATTAATAATATCTCTAAAATTAACTGGACCAAGCACTGTCTTTATGAGAATAATATCCCATGGTTCTTTATCCCAAATCTAATCTTAAAAAAATGTGGTGGTCTAAATTTTTTTCTTACCTGTGATTTTAAATGCACTAAACTCCCAATTATGTTGTCTAACTTTCACAAACAAGCTTTGGATGCGTGGAAATTAGTCTACAAACACAATTTTTCTCCCCACTCCTGTGTTATTTGGAATAATCAATATACATTATTCAAAAACAGGACAATTTTCTGCAGCAATTGGTTTAACAAAGGTTTAATTTTTGTTACTGTTAGAGATAAGGAATCTCAGATTATGTGCTTCAGTCCTCCGTCAGCCTTTCAGAATTTTTACTTCTCTTAACTCTTAGTTCTGTGCTATGAGCGAGAAAGTGTGATTGACCGCAGAGTGTTCAGACCTGGAGAGTCTAAATGAACAAACACTGACACATGCTGTTCACAGAGACGTCCAGTTTATTTGTGCAGAACAGGAGTATTTATACACATAGGTAAGCAGCAGTGCGTGGGCGGGTTTCTACTTGTGCAGGTGCTAGACAGATGCAGACAAAGCACACAGCCCACAGTCATACTACAAACACAAGTCTTTTCAAGGTATTGAAAATACATGTGTCAGCTATAATAAAGGATGGGAGTTGATCAGCTTATCAGAAGAGGTAATTAAGTGAATACATTCATCATAGGTATTTGACAGCACAGAGACACACAAACAGAAACTTTAAAACAGTATTCCCCATATCTAAGGTGCCTTAATAGCAGTTCATAATATAAGAGAGTACATGATATAAGAGAATCTCCTTCAGTTACAGTCTTAATAAATCATTCAGGTGACCTATAAAATTACACTGATTTTGTTAATAATTTGGGGATAAATGTATCCTCAAAACAATATTTAAAACTCATTCCTTGTATTTCCCCAAAAGTGCTTCACCTTGTTAAAGATGGAAAGATGTATAATCCTGTAATTGGTTCTCTACCAGATCTCACTCTTGGGGGCCTTTCAATCAGGTATAAAAAAAATTAATAACCATTATATTAGAAAAATCATAACCAAAGAACAAGTGTGAAGTGGAAACATGATTATCCTTTCTTTATTCAGAATCTGTGGTGAGATATAAATAAATATGTAATGTTATGTCTACATGCCTGCCCTTGACTGTACGAGAGTGTGTGTGTGTGTGTGTGTGTGTGTGTGTTTGCACTCCTCAGCTCTTATACTTCTTTTTGACTAATAAACCATAAATGGAAATCCATTGGGGTTCCCCCCCCCTCTCCGATACAGAATCTACCCCGTGAACGTGTGTATTGACGCCTCTACACAGCCAGAACCCCCCTCCAGCTTTCAGTCTGAGGAAGATGTCACCTTCTCTGATCTGGGCTCTGACCATTCTTCCCTCTTCTCACCTGTCGGTCCGCCCCACTCTCAGTGGTCTTCTCACTTCACCTTTGCTGACTATCCCATGTCCCCAGGACGCACCCCATTTTCTTCCCCCTACCGCTCTCCTCAAGATTACACACCCACCAGTCCTGTGAATTATCAATAAAATGACATATTACTCATACTAGGTCTCCCTCATGTTTATTTTATGTCATTTTTATCCACAACATTTCCCCCCTCTGAGGCTATAAAGCCTCATACACTACCTTAATTAAGCGGGTATCTGTGGAGAAACTGGTTCTGCCGCACCCCATGGCCGTCCCCCGCTTGCTGTCGGAGGATTACTCTAACGAAGCCATAATTCCTGCGCTCGTCCTCGTAATCAAATGGGTCCCTTACAGTAACCACTTCTATGCTACACTGATCAGGATAGGAGCTGAGGAGGGTTTGTAAACCTGGTGGGAGACATGCTAGCGGTGTGCGCCCCGTGGCTTCATAGTAGATTGGCAGCTGGAGAATGGGCCTTAGGGCCCCTACGTCACGTCTACTTTGCGCTGGACCCATGTAGATGTACCTAACCATAATTCTTAACCCTTAGCTTCTCCTTTCAACTAATATATATATATATATATATATATATATATATATATATATATATATATATATATATATATATATATATATGTTATCTCGAATCTAACTACCTTGATTATACGTTTGTTTGCCTACATCGATTATAAGTGTGATTAACTGAGTGCCCCTAATCATTCATTATTACTACTGCCGTCGCTAGTTTAAGTATGAGTGGCCACTACAGTAACTACTCGATTGGATCTACACGTCCCTATCTTTCTCAAGTAGGCCTGTCAGCCCACAGTTTTATATTTGTCAGGACCTGCAGAGTCTTGCTTCCCCCAAAAAACAAACCCCAATCCTTCGCAGTCAGGGGTGGGTGAAAAAACCTCCTATGAGGAAAAATTCCCACCCTGCCAGCACTATGTGCTCGACAGCACCATTATACTTTTCTCGTGCCTGAGTGCGTCACACTTTGTTGCACATCACATGTCACGGGTCATATCACAAACATTTTATAACAGTACAACTTGGCAGTCTCTGTTGGCAGTATCTCTCTGTATGCTTCAGCTCAAGCACTTTACGTACTGTAGAGAGCCACCCTTTGGGGAGAGGTTAAGCTAGCACGTACACCCAGGGTATAGGTCTGGATCTTCTCATCCTGTCTGCCATTGACTTGAGAGGTCTACGATAGCAGACCCCCGTTGACAGCAGTTTCGTACACAGCAGCTTCATACCGGACCTTCACGTGTTCCCCACCATCTCGTCATTGGAGGATCGAGCATCCTCCGGGGGTCGCATGTTCTTGTAGTCCGCTGCTGCCTTGTAGTCAGCATTCTCTCGCTGCTCCGGGTCTCCCACCTCCGGGTGAACACCTCCCCCCGTTGAGGCGGTAACGCCTCACCCATAACAATGCACCCAGCTCTTTTCCTGTGAATAGATAGCTTCATACATAATAGTTAGTGGTCTCATATATGTTTTTGATTCATCTGCAATTACTCCAGTGGCAGTCCTTCATAAGGAACAGACACAGACATGGGCCGACCCGTAAGCATTTCATGCGGTGTTAGATACATATTGCTGTTAGTCTGCATGTGATAGGTCATTAGTGCAAGAGGTAGAGCATCTACCGAAATATGTTTAGTATCAGCACAAATTACGTTAACACAAATCACAGTATGCCAGACCTATCCCTGGTCAAGGAAAAAAAATTTTGAGCACAAATATCACATTCAGGTTATCCTCCACTGTTGAGTGCAAAGTGCAGAAGGTACCATCAGAATTCAATTAAACTATTTGCTCGATAAGTGGCGTTCCAACGCTTTTTCTAAAACCGCATTGCATTCAAACAACTCCAAACAGACGACACAATCCATGGGCCTAAACGTCAGTATTTATCTATTTATCAGTATATATTTATATATTAGCAATTCTACCCTTAACCAGGTTGCACTCTGTAGTGCTAGCTTTTAATTCAACCAATTGGGAAGATCAGGGTGTTCATAATGTTTGTGAAATTTCAGACCCGAAACTTTTAAGCTCGAGGAAATATGAATATCGGCTGGGCAATCTTGAGTGTTCTCAGTGACTGGCTCCACAGAATTAATTAGGCACTACAACACTACAGTTGGTGTGTTAGGCACACTAATAGGTTTAAGAATTTCATTTTGGGTGGCACATAGATTAACCCCATATCCCCATATCCTGTTCTTTCAAAATAGAAATGACCTGGTGTGATGAATGTAAGATCGATGTGTGAGAGAGCAATTTTCCCAGTGAACCGCACTAAGAGAGCATCTCCAGCCGTGGCACGCACAGTGCTGGCAATCCTTGTGCCACCAAATCCAATGTTTTCAATACATAAACTACAGCCCTGTAAGCGCCCCACACTCCTGAGCCGGGACCCCCCCAGCGGCGCCCCCCCTCAGCCACATGTAAGACAAAGTCCTTGTTGACGTTTGCCAGCCATAGTACAGGTGCAAAGCATAAGTCCATTCAATGTCAGGCTTGTCCAAAGAATACCCAGATCTCAGGATTTTTGTCATGTAGCAAGCAATCAGTGATCCACTGCAGACCATACTTGATAACATCCAGGAACATTTGTTGTGCTTTCATGGGGCAGAGGATGACCCCAATCGTGTCCTGTCGGCCTTGGGAGCGTGCAAGGGAGTCTATGACCACAGAGGAGTACACTGCAGGGGAGCTCACAGCCCCCGAAGGAGACGCTTCCAGGTGTACTACTGATCCAGGAATGTTAAGGGGAGTAACGGTCTTGAGCTCTCACATGCAATCACTTGGAAAAAGCGCTGATCAATAATAATACCATGTGGAATGGAACGGTTTACAGTGGGGTCATCACATCAGCACAACATGTCAGCAAAAGGAACCACTATGCAAGGCTGCCTAATCCAGATACTCGTACTCCCTGCAAAACCCGAATTCCACATTAAGTAATCACCACCTTATTGTAATGTTATGGACTCAGATATCACATCTGTAACAGGCGTACAACACCTTACAGAGAGTTTAAAATGTGCAGACTACTACTGCCATCTGATCTTACTAATTATTAATCACTGGACATAACAAGCATTTAAAGAGAAAATATGCAGAAATTATTCATCATTATGCAACATGAATACCACACGCCAGAAGAATTCACACTTACACTGCTTAACAATGTATAGACACGTACCCGTATAGGAATCACCGATACACAAGTTAGTTATGATTATTCCAGCTCTTGTTAGCAAGTCAGTTCATGAAGGTACAGTGCTCTCTAAAATCAAATGTTTAGGCTCAACATTATCTCAACAGGGAGGATGTGACCTAGCCTGATACGGACCACATTGGTCCTTGTGATCAGGCAGGGACTGTAACCTCGGGTCTGTTTTACTTTTCAGGGTTTTTTTTTTTTTTTTTTTTTTTTTTTTTTTAATTTGTTAAGTACATCACTCACAAGGAACAGGTTCAAATGTCAGCTGATCAATTTTATCAGTAGTCAGGCAAAGATGTCGATATGCCTGTTGCCGGCTCAAATTTAGCCTATTACCCAAAAACACGAGATCCACACCGATGAGAATTCTCAGAAGTGATCTGACACCCTGAGCTTAAGCTCCAGTATTTATACTGTATTTACACAGTAGATAACCAATATGTTTCAAAAAGACTATATCAATACCAATAGGGTTAAAAAAGAGCTCATGTACATTACTATTATGTTCTAAAAAAGGGCTTTTCAATTTACTATTATGTTCTAAAAAAGGGCTTTTCAATTTACTATTAGGCTCTAAAAAAGGGCTTTTCAATTTACTATTATGTTCTAAAAAAGGGCTTTTCAATTTACTATTAGGCTCTAAAAAAGGGGCTTTTCAATTTACTATTATGTTCTAAAAAAGGGGCTTTTCAATTTACTATTAGGTTCAAAAGTGGAGAGACAAAACAATTTAGAGTGACCCTGATCTCACTATTATCTCCTTGGGGGGGGGTGGGGGGGGGCAGCTTGACTCAGCTACCCTTATAAATGGCTCTTCATGGTTTTCTCTTAAAATTAAGGCCTTCCTTCCGAGACAAGAATCTTCACCATCTGAATTATGAGTAAGTTACATTTCTCTGTATTTCTGGTTTATAATTTATTTTCATATTTGCTCTATATCTCTATTTTATATATAGTTATACTGCTTGCAAAACGGTTGACTGTACTTCCTACTTCATAATATCATTATATTACCCTTCTACTGTCCTACATATCCTACTATTCTGTATTTTATGAAGAGTATATATTTTATTATTATAAGATATTACCCTTATAATATCTTAATATTCCTTTTTATTATTCTTATAAAGTTATAATAGTATGTGTGTGTGTGAGAGAGAGAGAGAGAGAGAGAGAGTGTGTGTGTGTATGTCTACATGCCCACCCTTGACTGTACGACAGTGTGTGTGTGTGTGTGTTAGCACTCCTCAGCTCTTATACTTCTTTTTGACTTTTTGACTAATAAACCATAGTGTATTACTCTTAAAGATCTAATATCTTTAAAGTGTGAATCCAATTCGTCAATATCCGCCTAACACCGCTTCTGTGTGCCTTGGTGCCCGTCTTTTCTTCTTCTGTGTGTGTGTGTGTGTTAGCACTCCTCAGCTCTTATACTTCTTTTTGACTTTTTGACTAATAAACCATAGTGTATTACTCTTAAAGATCTAATATCTTTAAAGTGTGAATCCAATTCGTCAATATCCGCCTAACACCGCTTCTGTGTGCCTTGGTGCCCGTCTTTTCTTCTTCTCCCCTTTACTGGATATTAGGTCTCCCTCATGTTTATTTCATGTCATTTTTATCCACAACACTGTGCAGATGAAACAACGTGGCGCAACACATAGACTGCCATAAAAGTTCCCTCCGGACTGATAAAATCAATAATACTGATTGATTTTAATTTTAACAGAATTATGTTTAAGCACTTATATATATATATATATATATATATATATATATATATATATAAAATATATTGAGTCACCTTGACTTTAATGTGTAGTGTGAAATTTGATAACTAAAAGACTGTAAAAAGGGGAAGTAAAAAGGGGAAGAAAAAGAAATCTCTCGCACGCGCTCTCTCCCTCTCTTGCACGCTCTGTGTTTTAGATGAACGTCATCATGGAACTCAAAACACTTTCATTCAGTTTCCAAAGAGTGAAACACACGGAATTAAAATTAAAATTAAAAGAATGATTTGGAGCTCCGGCGCGCATGCTTCTGACCAGCCTTGTACCCAATCTAAATATGGAACTGTATACAATCCGCGCAACATGGTCTCAATCCAGTCTGGTGTCATGCCAGGAGACTGAGGAGCCCGGCCGGACGGAGACCCTCCCTCATAACTTGGAACACGCACAGTAACACCATAATACTAAACAAACAATAAACACACATACAACTCTTTCAGGCGAACCACACAGACAGTTTTGCAAAACACCAATCATTTTTGAGTTACGACAACTTTAAATTAATTTCAACCAACGAACCACAGTGAGTTGGAGAAATCAGCTTTACCTCTACAGTCAAATGTATTCAATTAAAACTCATTTAATAATCTGTATAATAAACACAAGTTTTTAACTTGATTACTCAGAAAAATCATGTTGTTCCAACTAGTTTTTCCACATTATTTAAAAGGAACTTAAGTGTTATGTACTTAATTACCACAATTTTTTTTATAACTTACTACCTTCAAGTTATATAACAATAGTTACTAAAATACTACAAATATTATACCTAACATCTCTGCAGGATTTATAGACAAGGTACTGAATGAAATGAGCAATATAGACAAAAAAGAAACACTCTGTGTCGACTACTTTTTATCTCTCATAGAACGATCCACAGCCCAAAGGCTGCTGAAAGAGCAAGCTGACTACAGTTGAGCTATTGAGATTATACTGCTGTATGTGTGAATGACAAACCAAACAATGTATTCTATAAGCTGGGCTAAGACCTCCTTTTAGGCCTACAGAAAACTATTCCTTTTTTTTTATCTCTCTGCTCACACGTCATAAAAGAGAAACCCTTTATTATAACTTAATTTATGGAATATAAATGAAAGGTCCAAATGGACTTTCTCCTCCACATTTCGAGCGTCTGACTCACTCATTTCTCAACAATGGCTTCCGGGGCCTGAAAATGCACACTTTTTTCCCACCTTCAGTCTTCCTTTTCCCCTGGATCACACAATCTGGGAATATGTTGTTATATATTACAGGTCTAGAAGTTCTTATCTACACAATGGGCAGTCTGGAAGATGTCTAAAATATTTACAATGTTCTTGACTGCTCCCCAATTTTTAAAACATTCATACAGTAGTTATTGATACCAAAGTAATTATAATACAAACAGTCTCACCCGACTCACACAAAGTCTGTACCAAATTCAAAACATTCAATGAAAAAGCAGAAATATCGCACAACGTTCTGTGTTACCCATCTCAATCTGAAGAGCACACACATAGTTTTTTTTTTCTTTCCTTTCACACAGAAGCAGGCCTGCACAGAAAAGAACACACACTCTCTCACACTTATCTCCAAAACTAATTTTTGGAGTTTATCACACACGCATGCAAGCTCTCACACCAATATTATATTCACACACTGTTACACTAATACACTGTTATATTCACCCACACATTTGTTAATACACATTCATACACCGGGCACGCTTCTCTTGACGGGTCCTTTCCCTGAGTTGCGTGACCAGGACCTGGGCCCAGGATTTATACCCCTCTCTATCCAGACCTGGACTCAATCCAGCAGTATTAGTATACCCCACCAATGCAGCCGCCACCTCTAGTAGCCGGTATATGGGGTTTGAGGCCTCATATCCACCTGCTTCCTATACAGCCCTGGAATTTTTAACCAGCGGTATTGCAGGACTTTCACTCACACAACACGTATACAATTTCATTAAACAACCTTATACACCTTATACATAACCCTTATACAATCACATATCGGTTCACACTTCTCTTACCTTTTTTCTCACTCACTCAAGGTTCTTTTGGAGACCAACTTAGTCTGTCTTCCCACCCCAGGGCTTCCCACTCGTGACAACAGATCACTAAGACAGAGCTTTGAAATAACAGGCGTCTGCAATGCCTTCTTCCTACACGGCCTATCTGTTGCCTTAGAGAGTGAAGTCCCATGGGAGAGATTACAGACATATAGATCTTAGCCCAGTCCCTTCGTGGTCACCAAATGCTGGCTCAAATTTAGCCTATTACCCAAAAACACTTAAAATTCAACATAGTAGCAAATACTCACATCTACCTCTGAACCCAGTTGGAGATAGAAAAAAAGACACCAGCCGTGAGTGAGAAGAAGCAAGGGTCCAGATTTATTGGTTCCGTTCCACCACACGAGATCCACACCGATGAGAATTCTCAGAAGTGATCTGACACCCGGAGCTCAAGCTCCAGTATTTATACTGTATTTACACAGTAGATAACCAATATATTTCAGAAAGACTATGATATCAATACCAATAGGGTTAAAAAGGCCTTCCTTGCGAGACAAGAATCTTCACCATCTGAATTATGAGTAAGTTACATTTTTCTGTATTTCTGGTTTATAATTTATTTTCATATTTGGTCTATATCTCTATTTTGTATATAGTTATACTGCTTGCAAAATGGTTTACTGTACTTCCTACTTCATAATATCATTATATTACCCTTCTACTGTCCTACATATCCTACTACTCTTTATTTTATAAAGAGTTTTCTATTATTATAAGATATTACCCTTATAATATCTTAATACTCCTTTTTATTATTCTTATAAAGTTATAATGTTATGTGTGTGTGAGAGAGAGAGACAGAGAGAGAGTGTGTGTGTGTGTGTGTGTTATGTCTACATGCCTGCCCTTGACTGTACGAGAGTGTGTGTGTGTGTGTGTTTGCACTCCTCAGCTCTTATACTTCTTTTTGACTAATAAACCATAAATGGAAATCCATTGGGGTTTCTCCCCCCCCTCCGATACAGAATCTACCCGATGAATGTGAGTATTGACACCTCTACACAGCCAGAACCCCCCTCCAGCTTTCAGTCTGAGGAAGATGTCACCTTCTCTGATTTGGGCTCTGACCATTCTTCCCTCTTCTCACCTGTCGGTCCGCCCCACTCTCAGTGGTCTTCTCACTTCACCTTTGCTGACTATCCCATGTCCCCAGGACGCACCCCATTTTCTTCCCCCTACCGCTCTCCTCAAGATTACGCACCCACCAGTCCTGTGAATTATCAATAAAATTACATATTACTCATACTAGGTCTCCCTCATGTTTATTTTATGTAATTTTTATTTTTTTTAAATCCTAGCCCACTCTCCCTCCCCCAATTCCAAATTTAAATCTTTCTCCCATAATCTCTTGAGAGTGGTCGAGACTCCGTCCCCTAGACTCTGAATCAGTAAGGAGTAATACACTGATGCTTCATGCCCTCGTCCAAAAGCAGAAATCACCTCTCCCAGAGTATCTGCTGCTTTAGGGGGGTGCATGCTACTCCCAAAAATAGTACAGAGCAAGTGGCGTAGTTGAAAATACCTAAAAAAAACTGAGATCTGGGGATCCCAAAATGTTGAACCAATTTTTCAAAAGATATCATCACACCACTCTCATAAAGATCACCGAGTGTATTAACCCCCCTTGTGGTCCACTCTGACCAACAAAAAGGGGACTTATTAATACGTAGTTTGGGGTTTAGCCATAGGCTCGAGGCAACATTGAGATAAATATCAGAATCAAACACTCTGGACCCTCTTGTCCACACTGAGTACAGATGTGAAATAACAGGGTGTGCTTTAACTTCTCTGGTTAGATTAATGGAAATGCTTTGCAGTGGCAAAATAGGGGCAAGAACTTCTTGTTCAATGCAGAACCAGGGAGGGGCTCTCTCAGGTGCAAGTCACCAATGAGCCAAATGTCTGAGACCAAACGCATAATAATAAAACAGAATCTTGGGTAGGCCTAGCCCACCCGTGTCAACCGGCCTATGTAACTTATTGAAATTTAACCTGGGACGCTTACCATTCCAAATAAAAGACTCCGCTATACTCTCAAATTGCTTGAAATAAGAAAGAGGGACATCTATAGGGAGAGATTGTAGCAGGTAATTGAATTTTGAAATACAACTCATTTTAATAACATTAACCTTCCCGATCATAGATAAATGTAAAGACCACCTGTCTACATCACTCAAAAAACTTTTTATTAACAGGTCAACATTAACACTAACTAAATCTGACAAATTTTTTGGAAATAAAATACCCAAATACTTAATGCCCTGTTTGGGCCACTGGAAGGCACCAGGCTGAAAGGCCGCTACAGGACAGTACGCTGTCAGAGCCAAAGCTTCGGATTTAGACCAGATTTCAGATTTAGACTTTGTATCCTGAGAATTTGGAAAAGGAATTAATAATTCTGTCGAGGCAAGGCATAGATCTAGTAGGGTCAGAGACGAATAATAGAATATCATCTGCATAAAGCATAAGCTTATGCGCCACACCTCCCACCACCACCCCTGGAAAATCATTCTCCTTTCTTATCGCAGCTGCTAATGGTTCCAGTGCAAGACAGAACAATATTGGGGAAAGAGGGCAACCCTGCCGGGTGCCCCTATCTAGAGTAAAATAATCTGAAATTAGTCCATTTGTTTGTACTGCCGCTACCGGGTGTCTATAAAGTAGCTTAATCCAATCAATGAAAGTATTTCCGAACCCATACACTTCCAAAATCTTAAAAAGATAATCCCATTCTACCATATCAAACGCCTTTTTGGCGTCAAGTGAGATGGCAGCAACCGGAGACTGATCATTCGCTACTGACCACATGATATCAATGAGACATCTAATGTTATCAGAAGAACTACGGCCCCGAATAAACCCCACCTGATCTATATGCATAAGAGATGTCATAACTTTACTTAATCGGTTAGCCAGAATTTTCGACAAGATTTTTACATCTAACTGGATCGGGGAAATTGGACGATAACTTTTACACTCACTTGGATCTTTGTCTTTTTTAAGAATCAGACTGATCCGGGCTTGTGTCATGGTTGGAGGAAGCTTTCCATTCTTTAATGATTCTGTATAAACTTCTCACAGAAGTGGAGCCAGTTCTGTAGCATAAGATTTGAAAAACTCAGCAGCAAAGCCATCTGGCCCTGGAGACTTGCCTGTAGGCAGGGCCTTAATTACCTCGCCAAGCTCCTCCAGGGTTATCTCAGAATCAAGAGCATTTTTTTTGCTCCGTCGTCAATTTCGGGAGTTCTAATGGTTCCACAAAGTTTCTAATATCTTCATCAGTAGACGAAGACATTGAACTATAGAGATCAAAGTAAAATTCTTTAAAAGCATTATTAATATCAATAGCCGAGGTAAAAATTTCACCACTAACAGACTTCACTGCGGGAATGGTAGAAATGGCCTCCCTCTGTTTTATATATCTAGCCAAAAGTTTTCCTGCTTTGTCCCCCGACTCAAAGTAAGACTGTCTTGCCCTGAATAACCAAAACTCTACTTTCCTCGACAAAATAGTTATAAAATATTATATCTATATTTCAATCTGGTCAACTCTCTGAGACCATCAAACGACATTCGGCGCTTCAGCTCTGCCTCTGCACTTTTAATATGTCCTTCCAACTCCACGAGTTCTCGTGCTTTGGATTTTTTAATGAATGAGGCATACTGTATGATCCGACCCCTAAGAACCGCCTTAAATGCCTCCCACGCCACACCCACAGAGGATACTGAGGACCAGTTGTTCTCCATATAAACATCAAGTTCAGTCTTTAACATTTGCCGGAAATCAGGATTTTGTAAAAGAGATACATTAAAGCGCCAACTAAATGATTTCTTCTTCTCCGTTTGTGGCCACATCTCTAAACTCACCAGGGCGTGATCTGAGACTAGAATGTTTCCGATTGAACAATCAGCAACAGATGAAATGAGTGATTTGGATATCAAAAAAAAAATCTATTCTAGAATAAATCTTATGGACTGAAGAAAAAAATGTATAGTCCCTACCAGATGGGTTCAAAAGTCTCCAAATATCTGCAAGACCAAGATTTTTACACATCCTGTGAAGCGTCACTGATGCTCTAGGGGGCTTACACACTTTTGCAACACTATGTTCAAGGACCGAGTCCATCAAAAGATTAAAGTCTCCTCCCAATATTATATTATGTGGGGTGCCAGCAGATTGCAACATCCCTTCAAGATCTATAAAAAAAAGCCCTGATCATCAGCATTGGGTGCATAAATATTAGCCAAAATAAGACTTTGCCCCTGAATTTCTGCTAAAACAATAATTACTCTCCCTAATATATCTTTAAACTGTTTGAGACATTTAAATTGTAGATGCTTATTTACCAATATAATGACTTCCCTGCTCTTACTTGAGCCAGCACTAAAGAAAACATGACCACCCCATATCTTCCCAAATTTTTCAGCTTCCTGCGGGGAAAGATGCGTTTCTTGAAGAAACACAATATCATATTTCTTACGCTTAAGAAAAGTAATGACCTCCCTTCTTTTTATGGGGTGTCCTAACCCATTCACATTCCACGTGGAGAGAGATAGTACACTCATATTAACATCTGACATTTTGATATAACAGAAAAAATTAATTGTGTGCCAAAAACAAAATTATGAAGACCACAATTCAACATTGATGCAACAATAAAACCCCGAGCTTCCCCCCGAACAAAACAATCAGAAAAAAGAAAAACATGCGCATCAACGCACCCGCGCATGACGGCGCCAACCGGCGCCAATCCCCCTAAACTCAGAGTCCATGTACGCCTACGAGGGCCCCCGCGACAACTCTGCCATCGGATTGCACGATTCTGCCTCACAAATTTGTGAAGCAAAATTACATACCATAAAATATTTTCTAAAATAAAATACACCCCAACCAAGCAGAGTAAACACAAATAATGTATAGATTAATTCACAGAACTGCCTCAAAGGTGTTCCTTCACAAAACAAAACAAATTCCAGCCGATATAGAGCCGGTTAGTTTCCTCGGACAGACAAACGAATAATCAGCGAGCCGGCTGTTATGAAAGAATGACGTCATTATTCCAAAGTCTCGGACTTCAGGCAACAGGAGGCACAAGCGCAAGGAGCGAGCAGAGACATCTGCCACTGTCCTGAAGCAGTGTTATTCAACAAAAGAAGCCCCGCCGCTAGGCAGAGCCAGCACAAAAGGAAACAGAACCCCACCCGGTTCCTCTGATGGTCAAGAGCCAATTCAGTCGGAGGCCGCATAATTTTGCGGTCGTCTGTAGTATCTATTATTAATCTGGGCTGGAACTTCATTGTAAAAGTGATCTTCCGTCCATGCCAAAGTTTCTTTAAGGAAGTGATATTTCACAAAACAAAACAACCTCTAGCCGTTCGGCGGTGCCAACGCAAAAAGAAATAAAAAATGCCGCCCATTTTCCTCCGAAATCCAGAGTACGCACAGCAAGTCGACCCACTCACAAGAGAAACATCCAATGGATTATTCATCCATTGATTCAATAAAAGACATTGCCTGATTGGGACACGTAAATACTTTACTGCCGTCTTTGGTGTTTATTCTCAGTCTGGCCGGAAACATCAGTGCAAAAGTGATCTTACGTTGGTGCAAGACTTTCTTGCATTACTTGAACCAATCGCATTTCTCTCTTGTCGAGTTCGCAAAGTCCGGGAACAAGAAGATATTGTGATTCTTCCAAGAGAGCTTTCCTTTGCTCCTCGCCTGGCGCAACACGAGATCTTTATCGGATGATCTCAGAAATTCGGCCAGGATTGGTCGCGTCCTGTCTCCCTCGCCAGATCTCCGAGCCGGGACTCTGTGGACCCGCTCGAGTTCTAATTTGTGGCCTGTTATGTCGAGCAGACTCGAGAAAAGCTCGTCCAGAAATTTCACCATATCTCTACCTTCTTCATGCTCAGGAACTCCAATAATACGCAAATTATTCCTTCGGCTTCGATTTTCCAAATCTTCCAATCTTTCAGATATTTTTTCCAAGTCTCTCTTGGTCGCGGGCGGATTAATTCAATTCAATTCAATTTTATTTGTATAGCGCTTTTTACAATAGACATTGTCTCAAAGCAGCTTTACAGAAATATCAACATGGTATACAGATATTAAAGGTGCGAATTTATCCCAACTGAGCAAGCCACTGAGTGGCGACGGTGGCAAGGAAAAACTCCCTAAGATGTTTTAAGAGGAAGAAACCTTGAGAGGAACCCGACTCAGAAGGGAACCCATCCTCATCTGGGTAACAACAGATAGTGTGAAAAAGTTCATTATGGATTTATATGAAGTCTGTATGGCCTTAGGAGCAGCCGTAGTCCCAGCAGTCTGGAATTAAAGAAGATTTGAGCTCCATCCAGAGGCAGAAAGGATCTGGATCTCTAGTATCTCCATAAATTCATGTGGGGCTCGGCGAAAGGAGAGAGGGAGAAAAAAGATTATTATGACTGCGAAGTAGTAGAACAGAATCTAGTCAGGGTAGGCTTGAGTAAACAAATACGTTTTAAGCCTAGACTTAAACACTGAGACTGTGTCTGAGTCCCGAACACTAATAGGAAGACTGTTCCATAACTGTGGGGCTCTATAAGAGAAAGCTCTTCCCCCTGCTGTAGCCTTCACTATTCGAGGTACCGTCAAATAGCCTGCATCTTTTGATCTAAGTAGGCGTGGCGGATTATATAAAACCAAAAGGTCGCTTAGATATTGTGGCACGAGACCATTTAGTGCTTTATAGGTTAATAAAAGTATTTTATAGTTAATGCGAGATTTTACTGGGAGCCAATGCAGTATTGATAATATCGGTGTGATATGGTCGTACCTTCTAGTTCTAGTTAGGACTCTAGCAGCTGCATTCTGGACTAACTGGAGCTTATTTATATTCCTACTGGAACATCCAGACAGTAAGGCATTACAGTAATCTAATCTAGAGGTGACGAATGCATGAACTAGTATTTCCGCATCATGTAGTGACAATATGTTTCTTATTTTAGAAATATTTCTGAGATGAAAGAAGGCTATCCTAGTAATATTATCTACATGAGCATCAAATGATAGGCTGGAGTCAATAATCACTCCAAGGTCTTTAACTGCTGCACATGATGAAACAGAAAGACCATCCAGAGTAACCATGTGATCAGAAAGATTACTTCTAGCTACAAATTAGCTATAATTTGGGATTTGGGGATTAGCGGATAATGCCCTTTCCGAAGACTCAAGATACTCGATTCGTTTCTCAGCATCCGCCACTCTTCTAACTAACTCAGAGAATTTTATTTCTATCACGGTAATCGAACGTCGTATTACAGCGAGATCTTCCAAGTCAGCAACAACCTTCGTCAACATCCTCGACATGTTGGACAGTTGGCGCTGGATTTCTTCTCCCGCCGCACCACCCAAAACGAGTCCGCGGTCCACAGGCTCGTCCGGGCTTCCATCTTGAACACGTAAGTGTCTTTTAATGTCTCCAGAGCTCGAGGAGTTTAACTTCTTTGCCATGTTTACCTCAAACAGCAAAAGTGTAACTGGGTATACCGAATTTCACCAGATTATATCATGAAAATAATTAGAAAAATTAGCAAAGTGCGCAGAGCTGTCTTTCACAAGTCCGCCCTTCGCATGGCGTCACGTGAGTCCCGCTGTAACAGAGAATTAACAATAACATCAATGCCAAGGGCTTTCGATTCAGATGAGGGGTATTGTTTTACATACATAGGATGAGAATGTTTTGACTTGTCCTGATAGGACACTGCACATGTCCTTGTGGTCTGCCCACAGAGAGTTAGGCAGAGTCTGTAACCATGCGTCTGATGATGATGCAGTGTGAGAGAAACAGAGAAAGTGAGACACATTGAACAGCTGATTTAGGAGATTTACTGCGTTTCCACAATCAGAGATGTAGAAATTTAGACCCCGAGAATGCAAGTGTGAGATGCAGTTTGCTCATTAAGTCGCTAAGAGATTAAAAGGACACTCCGGCATGTTCACGAATTCAGGCATGAAAATTAATTCATGATCCAAACGTTATAATAATTTGTACTCATATTCATAACAGTCCCTGAATATTATATACAATGGCAACAATAAGAAAGTCTTCCGTTTGAGTTAAAATGACATAACTACTACAGTTAATGTGCTCTCCTGTTCCCCTCCGCAGTTGGTACGGCCCGCTAAGGAGTTGTCCGTCATCCTTCAGTACGCCGTTCTGTCCGCGAGAGCAGCAACAGAGCACACACGTCTCTCCCTCTCTCTCTCGCGCGCTCTCTCTCTCTCTCTCTCTCTCTCTTGCTCTGTGTTTAGATGAACGTCATCATGGAATTCAAAACACTTTCATTCAGTTTCCAAACAGGGAAACACACGGAATTAAAATTAAAAGAATTAAAAGCTACGTTTAAGTATAATCACACTGTGTCACAAGAGCTCTGTGCTCATCCCTATTGATTGTGACGATAATAATCCTGCTGTGATTGTACAGGAGGAGGTGGTGGAGGAAACGTATCTGATTGATGGTTTGGTTGGGACCTCGCCATCCCTGCAGCAGCGGGGACGGGAGGTGGGTCATACATATGAGGAGCGGGCTGATATTGACCAGGCTGATAATATGGGACAGACTGTGCAGGAAAATACTGCAGGCCACCTCTTACAATAAAACCACGGCCACCTTGACCTCTCCCTCTCCCTTGCTGCTGATCTCGTTTTTTTGCGCAACAGTCACGAGCCCAGTGGCCAGGTTTCTTACAATAATGACATGATGTGCCTAAACGATAATCAGGACCAGTCAATTGGAGATGAGCACGACAGGACAGCGCTCACACTGGGTGTGTGGGCGGTTTAGCATGTGATTTATGAGGTATTTGTGGAGCGGACAAAAATGTATTTTTTTCCTCGTAGTCGTGGAATACGAAGGCGGAACTTTAGTTCTACGTGGTGGTGCGCGAGGTGTCATCATTCACATGGAACGCTTTAGGTAATCTGTCCTATAATGTTTATTCCATTAGGGGAGTAGGAGAAGCCATTCCATATAACATTTTGACATATATTCATAATCCCAATCCGGATCACTTTACCCGTCATAAATCATTCGTTTGATCTGTTATGTTTTGTTATGTCTCCTCCCTGTTCAGTCATTGGCTATGGTGTCATGTGTGTCTGAATAGCAGTCAGCCATTACGAGGCTGATTATGTATGTGTATATATCGCGCGTCTCCCAGCACACAGCGCGGAATATTAGAGTAGTTTAGAATAGAATAGATGTAGTAGAGTAGTTTAGATAGAATAGATACTTCATTTAGATTCCTTACGATGGTTAGTCATAGTCATAGTTTCATGTTTCGATTCGTTTGTTTAGTTTACGCTGGTTTCTCCGCTCCCAGTTCATAGTCATAGCTTATGTTTCATGTTTTGTATCTCGACCCTGTTTTCCGTGACCACGACATAGTTTCCTGCCTTGCCCCGTTTATGCCTATTTGCTGATCGCCTGACCTCTTGCATGTTTTGGATCACGTTTTGGATTTACCTGTCTGTGCCTCTCTTAAATAAAATTGTTCATACTGTGTTTGCATCCATCCTATCTCCGTTACGTCACGAAACGTGACAGAATATTCCGCCAAAAACATGGATGCAGCAGGAGAACGGAGAAAACACAGAGCCCGGAAGTCGACGCCAACCGTCCCCACTATGGACTCAGTCCAATTCCCACAAGGGACATTTATGGAGCTTCCTGATCCATTTGACGGATTTTTCGGTTTCCCGGAATATTTTCTGGTAGACTGTCAGTTCTGTTTCTCCAGCCTCTTTGACCCGAAGCCAGAGGAGAAGCAATGGCTCCGATTCATGTGGTCCCGGTTCTTTGGACCGGCCCGTCAGTGGGTGCAGCTCCTACTGGATAAGCACTGTAGGAACCTGGACAGTGTAGAACAGTTTGTGGGGGAGTTCATGATGCGGTTTGGGAGTCCGGAGGCGAGGGTCGAGCTAGAACAACTTTTTTTTCGGGGGGGGGGGGTAAGTCTGGCAGGCAAACCTGCCCTGCCGTTTACCCACTACTACAGGCAAACTCATGTAGAGCCCCAGCCGGAGGTTAACCTGGCGACCTCAGAGCCCCAGCCGGTGGTTAACCTGGCGACCTCAGAGCTCAAACCTGAGACCCACAAGGTGGGCTCACCTGCCAAGCTCCAGCTAGAGGTCAACAGGGAGGCTCTAGCACCAGAGCTCCAGCCTGAGGTTCAGGAGGGGGTCTCAGCTCCACAGATCCACTGTAAATCCCAGTTACTGTCCCAAGTGTCTGTTAACATGGACAACCAAGTTCTGCTCAAGCCCAAATCTGCCGATGCGGCCGACCAAGTTCTGCTCAAGCCCAAGTCTACCGATGCGGCCGACCAAGTTCTGCTTACGCCCAAGTCTGCCGACGTGGCCGACCAAGTTCTGCTCACGTCCAAGTCTGCTGACCTGACCAACAAAGTGTCTGCTGAAACAGACAACCAAGCCCTGCTCACGTCCACGTCTGCTGACATGCACAACCAAGTGTCTGATTACACGGACAACCAAGCTCTGCTCACGTCCCAGTCTGCTGACATGACCAGCCAAGTTCAGCCTGCAGGCTCCGCCAAGGACATCACTCTGCTTTCCTGCTCAGCCGAGGACGTCACTCCGCTTTCCTGCTCAGCCGAGGACGTCACTCCGCTTTCCTGCTCAGCCGAGGATGTCACTCCGCTTTCCTGCTCAGCCGAGGATGTCACTCCGCTTTCCTGTTCCACTGCAGACGTCCCTCTGTTTCCCTGCTCCGCTGCGTACGTCGCTCTGTTTCCCTGCTCCACTTTCCTGTTCAGCTGAGGACGTCGCTCCTCTTTCCTGCAACGCTGAGGACGACGCTCCGCTTTCCTGCAACGCCGAGGACGACGCTCCGCTTTCCTGCTCTGCCGTGTACGTCGCTCTGCTTTTTTGTTTCGCCAAGAATGCCGTATGGTCTCCTGGCTCTGCTTGGGACATTCTGCCCAGGGGGCCGGGGCCACCAATGGAGATGGATGTTTCATGGCACTCCGGGAGGAGTGCCCTTGGGGGGGGGGGGGGTGGGGGGGGTTCTGTCACGACTTCCCCTTTAAGCAGCGTGCTGAAGAGCATGTGAATGCACGCTGCCGTGCAAGGTGCACGAGCACCTGCTTTTTCGTTGTTGACATTCGTGACATTTGGACACGTGCATTTGTTATGTTTTTATTTGTGTATTTGTTATAGTCATAGTTTCATGTTTCGATTAGTTTGTTTAGTTCACGCTGGTTTCTCCGCTCCCAGTTCATAGTCATAGCTTATGTTTCATGTTTTGTATCTTGACCCTGTTTTCTGTGATCACGACATAGTTTCCTGCCTTGCCCCGTTTATGCCTGTTTGCCGATTGCTTGACCTCTTGCATGTTTTGGATTTTGGATCTCCGTTATGTCTACTGGGACTACGGCTGCTCCTAAGGCCATACAGACTTCATATAAATCCATAATGAACTTTTTCACACTATCTGTTGTTACCCAGATGAGGATGGGTTCCCTTCTGAGTCGGGTTCCTCTCAAGGTTTCTTCCTCTTAAAACATCTTAGGGAGTTTTTCCTTGCCACCGTCGCCACTCAGTGGCTTGCTCAGTTGGGATAAATTTGCACCTTTAATATCTGTATACCATGTTGATATTTCTGTAAAGCTGCTTTGAGACAATGTCTATTGTAAAAAGCGCTATACAAATAAAATAAATAAATAAATAAATAAAAAATGTCACGAAATGTGACACACGCACAATAACACAATAATACTAAAAAATACTAATACAACACTCTTAGGCAAACCACACAGACAGTTGCAAATTATTCTATGTAATATAAAATACAATTATTAGGCAGGCTTGACGTTACAGAGGAACGTAGACCAGAGTACAGATTATCGACAGACAGAGATAATCACTCAATTCAACTTTCAGTTACAAGGGTTTGGGAATACACCACACCAGGGAAGAAAGAAAAAACACTTACCCTGGTCCGGAGTACTCACACTTCTGATACCAAATTGTTAGATTTCCATGTATCTCAGGAATCTCAGATTATGTCTTTCAGTCCTCCGTCAGCCCTTTCAGCCTTTTACTTCTATTAACTTTTAGTTCTGTGCTGCTATGAGCTAGAAAGTGTGATTTACCACAGAGAGTTCAGGCACGCCTGGAGGAGTCTAAATGAACACACACACTGACACATGCTATTCACAGAGACTTCCCGTTTATTTGACTAGAGCAGGAGTTTTTATACACATTGATAACAGCATTGCGTAGTAGGCGGGTTTCTACTTATGCAGGTGCAGACAGATTTAGACAAAACACACAGCACACAGGGTCATACTATAAAATAAGTATTATAATAAAGATGGCAGTTGATCAGCTTATTCAAAGAGGTAATTAAATGAATACATTCCTCATAGGTATTTGATAGCACAGAGACACACAAACAGAAACTATAACCCAGTATTCCCCGTATGTAAGGTGTCTTAATACAGTTCATAATATGAGAGTACATGATATAAGAGAATTTCCTTTCTGTGTGTGTGTGTATATATATATGTGTGTGTGTGTGTGTATATATGTATGTATGTATGTATGTGTGTATATTATATATATATATATATATATATATATATATATATATATATAATGTATATATTTTTTTTTCACTTAGGGGTGTACTCACTTGTTGCCAGCGGTTTAGACATTAATGGCTGTGTGTTGAGTTATTTTGAGGGCACAGCAAATTTACACTGTTACACAAGCTGTACACTCACTACCTTACATTATAGCAAAGTGTCATTTCTTCAGTGTTGTCACATTACAAAAATGTGAGGGATGTACTCACTTTTGTGAGATGTTGTGTGTTTGTGTGTGTGTGTGTATCTATCTATCTATCTATCTATCTATCTATCTATATATATATATATATAGAGAGAGAGAGAGAGAGAGAGAGAGAGAGAGCAGAGGACATGATACACTTCTAAGTACCGATGAGGAGCAGTTTGAGACAGTTCAAACAAGGCTTTGTTTCAGGGTCAAACCTTTAAAAGAAGAACATGTTTTTGTCTCTGTAAGCAGATAAACACTGATCTAAATGACGTGACATGACCTTCTTTGACTTTATCCTCAGATGACCATGAACAAAACTATTACAAAGTAAAAATGAATAATTTCCCTCACAGTATATATAATCTTGGCTAACGGTCCAGAAACATCGTGGCCACGCCCTCAAAAAACTCTCTAACTAGTCCCATTAAGAACGATCTGAAGAAGTGTTTCTATTGCTTGATTCAGTGTTTACAACAAAATTGGCAACTTATTCATTAACTCTTTTACATAACAGACTGAGGACACAATCACATTTGCAAACAGTAGAAATTAAAGAAAGAAAGAAAAATAAGAGAACAATTGTAGGGGTTTGTTATGAGTTTAATCTTGACTAACAGTGAAAACTGGTTTCTGGCTTGGGGAATAGTCATTATTTTCAGCGAGTCCACATATATAGAGAGTTCTTTTTTGAAAAATGTTTGGTTGAGGTGGTGTTTTTAGGTATCTACATTTATGAATTAAAATGTTGAACAAATTTACATTATTTATCAGAAAAGAAATTTTTTTGTCATTGAATATTATTCCAAATTTAACAGCATCCCAAGTAAAAGAGTGTATAACAGGAATCTTTTGTTTCAACCAGTTGTATACATCACTCCAAACCCTTGAACAGAGTTGCAGTAAAAAAAAAACAAATGTTCCATTGTTTCTATATCGGAATTACAGAATAAACATACATTCGAGATTTCCATGTTAAATTTAACTCTTAGAAATTCTTTAGTGGGATATATTTCATTTATAATTTTAAAGTGCACTTCTTTGAATTTGGGGGCTACAGAATAAGAAATATACAACCCCAGTTCAAATATACAACAGAGCATATGTTTCTCTAAAACTTGTATATACTTTCGGCATTGTTGGTGCCTTTTATAGATGTGCAAGCTGCCCATTTCATAGGCACTAATGCACCCCATACCATCCGAGATGCAGGCTTTTGGACTGAGCGCTGATAAAAATCCGGGTGGTCCCTCTTCTCTTTAGTCCTCTTTAGAGACCGTGGCGTCCATGGTTTCCAAAAGGAATTTCAAATTCCGATTCATCTCAACACAGAACAGTTTTCCATTTTGCCTCAGTCCATTTTAAACGAGCTTTGGCCCAGAGAAGATGGCAACGTTTCTGGATCATGTACACATATGGCTTCTTCTTTGTAAGATAGAGCTTTAACTAGCATTTGTGGATGGCTCAGAATCATGCCTGTTTTTAATGCAGTGCTGCCTGAGAGCCCGAAGACCACGGGTCTGCAATATTGATTTTCATCCTTGTCCCTTGTGCACAGAGATATCTACAGATTCTCTGAGTCTTTTGATGATATGTACTGTAGATCAGTGGTTCCCAAACTTTTTACAGTGGCGTACCACCCCAGGCATTTAATATACTTTTGCATACCCCTTCTCTCAAACTGTGTTGTCTGATGATGGCATCCTCTGTATTGTTTTTTTTTTTTGGCCTTTTCCCCAAGCATTATACCAGCTATATCAGGCATAGCAGGAAGAATTAAGTCCTCCACAATAGTATGGGGTTTGCCCGTCTAAGCCACTCTGTAACTCACCATGTAGGATGCTTCCAGACCCTTCCTATTTAGGTTTTCCTATGCTGTTATAAGGGTCTTACTATTCCTGAGTTGTCTTAAATATCTTTCAAAAAACTCGAGGTTTATTTATCAAAAAGTAAGTAGCATGCTTTGTTTCTAAATGTCTGCACAGAAATGCTGGTTTCATGCAGTTATGAAAGAGTATGTTTGCACATATAACACACTGTGGCTGGGGATTTTCTTCACTACCAGTGTATGTAAAGCCCAAAGAAATATATTTCTCATCATATTTGCGCCTCTTTGATGGTTTTTCTTGCTGGTGAAGAAGAGGTGGCGTTTTAATTTCGGATACACTGCTGTCTGTATCAGTGTGAACTGGGCTAGTAGCAGTGGGTACACTTATGATTGCTACGGATGCGGTGTTAGAGGGACCTGGGCTACTGTTGTCAGAGGACTGTGGATCAGCGGCGCTGGAATAGAGGTGTTTACTGTGGTTGCAGGCCGATATCTTTGTAGCCAGTTCTCCATTTTAATGTTACAAGCTATTACTTAACTTCTTCATATAGCCATGTGCTGGCGATAAATGACATGTGGTAAGATGCGCACTGACGCATGACTGTGAGTAAATGCAGTTTTGACCGCGAAAGACAGGATAATTTGACTGGATGTCATTTATTTGACCTTTAGAACATTACAATTTTGCTGTTTGTACACTGGAGGGGGCACAAGTTTATTTTTTGGCCAATGTTATTTAGTGAGGCGGAATTAAATGAACAGTAATTCTCAGCATTTTGCTCCTGTACCCCCTCCGTCGCCTTGTGTACTCCCAGTTTGGGAACCACTGCTGTAGGTGATGAGACCTTCATAGTCTTTGCAATTTTACGTTGTAGAAATTTTTTTTGAAGTATTTTTGCAGATTGGTTAACCTCTGCCCATCTTTACTTCTGAAAGACTCTGCCTCTCTAAGATACTCTTTTTATACTCCATCATGGTACAGAACCTGCGTGAAGTTGCCCCCCCCCCAACGCAAAACGTCAGCAAAATATTCTCAATCGTTTGTGCTTTGTTTGTGCTCGTTTGTGCCGTAAAAATTTTCGTTTGTGCTGCTTTGGTTCTTAGAGATATTAAAAGAATATTCAAAAGTCATTCTGGGGTCACTCAGCCCCCCACATGCTCCAAATTAACCCGAAATAGTCTCAATCGTTTGTGCTTCGTTTGTGCTGATAAAAGTTTCGTTTGTGCTGCTTTTGTTTTTAAAATATTACGCATTGAATTGTGGTGCGGTGACGTCACCAGCCCCACACATGCTCCAAGTTCATTCAAAATAGGCTCGTTTGTTTGTGCTTCGTTTGTGCTCGTTTGTGCCGATAAGTGTTCGTTTGTGCTGCTTCGGTTCTGGAGATATTAAAAGAATATTCAAAGGTCATTCTGGGGTCACTCAGTCCCCCCCACATGCTCCAAATTCACTCCAAATAGTCTCAATCGTTTGTGCTTCGTTTGTGCTGGTTTCTGAAGTAACACGGTAAAATCCAAATGACAAATCACATTAAATAGTCGCATTCACGTAATTGTTAACTATCCACTATGCATTTTCAAATTTTAAGGGACATAGTGAATCACAGGATGTGTGAAATGTAACACGAACTCCAAGGTAAGTGTTTTTACTTGTTACTGTATATGTTGTTATGAGAATAAAAATCGTAATATTAACATTGTCATAAATAAATACACGCACCATAATCTGTTTGCTGTACCTCTGTTTATACATACATAGGCCGTGTGTGTGTGTGTGTGTGTGTATATATATATATATATATATATATATATATATATATATATATAATATATGATGTATGTATGTATGTATATATATGTGTGTGTCTGTGTATATACATATTATTATTTTGATCAATGTTGTGATCTTGATTATTTATCACAATTATTAATTGATTTTAGTGACTGAAAGGAAATTCTCTTATATCATGTACTCTCTTATATTATGAACTGCTATCAAATACCTATGATGAATGTTTTCATTTGATTACCTCTTTAAATAAGCTGATCAACTGCTATCCTTGATTATATTATTATGTATTTCCGTGTCAACATGATACAGCACTTATTTTGTATTATGATTATGTGCCGTGTGTTTTGTTTAAATCTGTCTGACACCTGGACCAGTAGAAACCGTCCACGCACTGCTTCAGTGTCTGTTCAGTGTCTGCTCCTCTTAAATATATTTAAAACTACACTATTAGACATTTTCCACTGTCATGGTTCTGGGCTGGATTCAGTTCTCGAACCGCTCTGTGTATATTGTGTAAATATCTGAATAATCTCGTATAGGATGTGATTGGGTGAGTTCATTTACCCATCAGATGCAAAGCGCTTTAGTTTAATGGTGTTCATTAGGGATGCACCAATCAGGATTATTACAGCTGATACGATCCAGATACCAATCTTTTTTTATTTAAACTTTAATCAGGAGGTCTATCATAAACAGTTAAATGTAAGCTCTCTGCTCATGGTCACTGTTAATGGAGTTAAAATAATAGCAATGAGAAATACTGTTGGTTAATTGATAAATAAACAAGCATAAAATATTTATTTTTAAATATCTTAAAAACAATAGAGAGTCCTAATTAAAAGTAGGCTAACACAAAAATTATCCATATTAGGAAAAAGGCTAATAGCTTTCTAAGGAAATAGCGAACTAAGCTTAATGTCAGATTGATATTAAATGCAACCCATAGTAATTAAACTATTTCATTTCTCATTTTATTTATATTTTATGAAGTTATTATAATATCTATTTTTTATATTAAATGATTTATTTATAACTAAGCACATTTTCTGTCTTTACATTTTAGTAGTTTTATTTTTGTTTGTTTATCAGTTTTAGATCGGTTCCCCAGTACAGTGTCCATGTATGCTGATAATATTGTGTTTTGGGGGGATAAATCAAAACATGGAAACTGATGTTGACTTTTCTAGTGATATCTGGTAACCGTGAGATTAAATGACGGAATTAGAGTTAGTGAAGGAGAGCGGCAGTGTACTGTATGTGTACAGACCGAACAGTTCCTACTCTTGATTATTTATAAAGAAGTTTGAATTAAACCCACCTTGTAGCGTTAGCATTATTATTAATTTACTCCGCGTGAAGCCGCTGTGTCTACACGAGCAGGTGAAAGTTCAGGTCATTTTGCGGGATCAATAAAAGATGGCGGTTGTGAGCTCGGAGAGTTGAGAGAAACCGATGATGTAGAGTTACTCTCTTCATCATAAAGGCTTCTCTGCAGTATTTACACACTTGTTCGGTTGACTGAGGAGATGAAAAGCAGTGTGAAAGTAACTCGGTGTAGATGCATTTTGGACTTCCTGTAGTTTTTATTCCGATTGTATTCTACAACTCTGAACAGGTCACTCGCACCGGTGCGAATAAATATTTATGCATAAAGTACTTCAGTCACAAATGCGAGTGAAATGGTCGCACTGTAGAGCCCTGAGTTTATCTGCGACCTTTTTCCCAGTTCTGCGTGATGACATTTAATGTCCTCGACAACCTCTGTAGTGCCATTTAGCATCATGCTAGTGGCATGATTTCCCCTCGCGCAGAACGCTGGAGCTCGAAGCGAAGCTGGCTGCTAGAGGGCCAAAATCCTAACTCCGTTTCGGGCTTTTGCTACTACAAAATGACGTCATCCCTGCACCGCGCTATGTGATCGGCTGTAGTTAGGAAGCGCTTGATCTGAGTGGAGAAAACAGCGGAGTTTTCTATGAGCGGAGGACTTGTTCATTTAATTGTTGAACATTGATCAATTGAACATTGATCATGTTCATTTAATCGTGGGCAGTCAAAATCGTAATCGCGATCGATATTCGATTAATTGTGCATAAATATATATATATATATATATATATATATATATATATACACACACACACACACATACATACATACATCGGCACAAACGAAGCACAAACAAACAAGCCTATTTGGAGTGAACTTGGAGCATGTGTGGGGCTGGTGACGTCACCGCAACATAATTAAATGCTCATATTTTAAAAACGGAAGCAGCACAAACAAAAAATTTTACGGCACAAACCAGCACAAATGAAGCACAAACGATTGAGTCTATTTCAGGTTAATTTGGAGCATGTGGGGGACAGGGTGACCCCAGAATGACCTTTAAATATTCTTTTAATATCTCCAGAACCGAAGCAGCACAAATGAAAATTTTTACGGCACAAATGAAGCACAAACGATTGAGAATATTTTGCTGACGTTTTGCGTTGGTGGGGGGGCCAACTTCACGCAGGTGTACTGGTCTAGTTAGTGGTAATTGAAAAGCACTACTATTGTTATTCGGCATACTCATTATAATTAGAATTATAATTCTTCTTCTTCTTCCAGTTTTTTTTCGGCGTGTAACTAGTCCCGCACCGTTTGTCGGAGATCGACGGGGTGAGGTCACAAATCGATCGGCCTATTGAGGAGAGGTGTGCTATGACTTTTATAAGCGATCGGAATGCCGGAAGCTCAAAGTCAGAAAATTTCCCATAGACTTGCATTGAGTTGCGAAAGTATTGGCCCTCTAAAGAGAAAGCTCTAAAAGTTTTGCCTCTGTACACAGTCGGCTCTAAAATGTATTGGCACAGGATCTGTTCGGCTCTCAGAAGTATTGGCACCCTATCTGGCCGGCACTCAAAAGTATTGGCACCCCACACGGCCGGCTCTCAAAAGTACTGGCGCCCTTGACGGTGGGCTCTAAAAAGTATTGGCGCACTACACGGCCGGCTCAAACAGTGCTGGCGCCCTATCTGTCCGGCTCTCGAAAGTATTGGCGCCCTACGCTGTCGGCTCTCAAAAAGTATTGGCGCCCTACGCGTACGGCTCTCAAAAGTATTGGCGCCCTATTTGTCCAGCTTTAAAAGTATTGGCACCCTACACGGCCAGCATAGTGCTAACACGTTAGATGCTAACACATGCTAGCATGATGCTAACACATGCTAAAACATGCTAGCATGGTGCTAACACATGATGTTAAAACATGCTAGCGTGATGTTAAAACATGCTAGCGTGATGCTAAAACATGCTAGCGTGCTGCTAACACATGCTAGCGTGCTGCTAAATCATGTTTGCGTGATGCTAACACATGCTAGCGTGATGCTAACACATGCTAGCATCATGCTAAAGCATGCTAGCAACATGCTAAAACATGCTATCATCATGCTAGCAACCTATCAGTCCAGCTCTCGAAAGTATTGGCACTCTACACGGGCAGCTCTCGAAAGTATTGGCGTCCATGCAGAAATTTGCCACGGCAAGCACCACTCACATTTTCTTCAGGAAATGTACGGGTCTACTTATTAATATTATTATTAAATTATTGAGATTAGCAATTAAAATTCAAAGGTCTGTGGGGTTTAACGAATTCAGCAAAAGAAAAAGTAACACTTTAACACAATTAAAAAAAACAAAGAAAAGGCAAAAGTTTATCTATGTGATGTCATAAAGGGTGTGCCTTTTACCCTGCGCTGTTTTGTTATTCTTTCTTTTTCTCTGTCGTCCTCTATTATCTCTGTTCATGGAGAGCCTCAAAATAGGAACACTTAACATCATTGGAGGAAGGGATTATAGAAAGAGATCAGTTTTGCATGAATTTATTCAAAATAAAAATATTTTCATATTTCTACTAGAAATTTAAAGTGATGCTGATAATGAGGTACAATGGAGAAAGTGGTGGGAGGGTAAAATCTTTTTAAGTCATGGTTCTTACCTTAGTGGAGGTGTTGCAATTCTGTTTTCAAAGAAGCTCATTATGAACTATTTATCTTCATATGAGATAGAAAAGGGCAGAATTTTGGTTGTTCAAGTAGAGCAACCTAATGAGGTTTCCTTTTCTTTTCATTAATGTTCATGCACCAAGCAATGGAACAGAAAGGGCAAAATTGTTGTTTTTTTTTATTATTATTTATTATTATTTTTTTTTTTTCAAAACTACATAGTACATTAGGAAATTTGACAATGTATATATGGTCTTTGGAGGTGTGTGGAAGTGCATTTTAGATCATACATACAGTACAGTTCTCACAAAAGTGAGTACACCCCTCGCATTTTTGTAAATATCTGATTATATCTTTTCATGTGACAACACTGAAGAAATGACACTTTGCTACAATGTAAAATAGTGAGTGTACAGCTAGTTTAACAGTGTAAATTTGCTGTCCCCTCAAAATAACTCAACACACGGGGATTCGAATTCGGAGTTCGGTGGAGTAGGACATGAAGTTGGAGGCTCCTGCTGAGTTTGATTGAAATTGTAATTAATTAGCGCTTTTCAGTCATACAATAGATTTTGACTTATTGTACTCCGCTTCGTTGTTTGCACTTTTAAACTTTGTGGTATGATAAAATGTCTGGAAAGAACACGAAAACCTGTGGTAGCATTCAGACACGACTGAGGCATAGTGTGTGCGCCGCGAGCGAATCCCATTCTTCCCCTGAATCCGCGCCGCCAAGCGGTGACTTTGACTTCGCCACACTCAGGCTTGAGTTGCTGGTTCATTGAGGAAGAACATTGTCAATATTTTTGAAAAGGAGCTCCAGGAGATTCTCAGGGATGCACTGTCTATTATCCAGCTTGAACTGCAGGCCGTGAAAACACCGCTGGCTAATGATAAAGTTGCTACCGAGGCTACCATGTCAACACTGAAAGGTACTGTTGTGGAAATGGAGCACGCTCTCTCCGGTTGCACCGATGACACTGCTCATATGAAGACTACTATCGAGTCCCTCACTGCGACCGTGACTCAATTAGAGAATAAATGTGAGGATTTGGAGTCGAGGTCACGGCGCAATAACGTTAGGACAGTGGGAGTTCCAGAGGGCGCTCACACATGTACAACTGCTGCTGTAGTGGCCTTGCTAAAAGAGGCGTTTGGTCTGGGGAAGGAGCCGGTTTTGGACCGGTCCCACCAGACCCTTCAGCCGAAGCCTAAGCCTGGTGAACGACCACGAGCTATTGTGTGCAGATTCCATTATCACAGTGACTGTGTTGACATTTTACGCCATGCGAGAGAGATCCAGCGGATTAAAACGAGGGATTTGACCATCTCTGTTTTCCCTGACTACACAGCCAAGATGGCCTGGGCCCGAGCTGCATTTAACAAGGTTCGGCGTCAACTTCGTGGTATTGAGGGCGATTGCTATGAAATACTTCACCCAGCTCGGCTTCGCATTACATATAACGGTGTTCAGAAGGACTTTATTTCAGCAGAGGAAGCAGGAGACTATGCTAAACTCTTGATATCGGGGTGAACTGCATCACCTATACAGCGGTGTCTTTTTCGCTCTTCTTTTATTTTTATTTTTTGCACTCGGCTTTCCAACTCTTCAGTATTTGGATTTTTATTGAAGATATTGCCATTGCATTACTTCGCCTAGATTTTGTGGACTCACTCCTCTTAAATCTACTTCGGTATTAATGTGCTTCTCTGTTTTGAGGCTCTGACTGGGTTAGAGTTTCTGTTTATTTAATTTCATTAGTGTTTTTTTCTCGGCTTTACATGCTATACTGTTATATTATTTGTTACAAGTCTTCAAAAGTTAAGGATATTTGCTATTGTGTGCAGACTATTTGTCAGACTTGAAGTCAGTAGTGGCTTTTTCTCTTACTGGAACTTTTTGTTTTTCTAATTTTGTTGGTTAGTTCAGCTTACTCTCTGAGTTTTTTCACATTGTGGACAACTTTTGGTTATTGTGGGAAACACTGCTCTCTGATTTGTTTTATGGAGACTTTGGATGTGTGTGTTTGGGGGATTGTGAGAGTAAACAAAACATGCCAATGCTTTGAAGGATGTGAACTGGAACAGAGTAATGTTATTCAATTGCGAATCTGTTTTTAGAGGATTTAAACCTAACATGGTGAACAAATTATATTATAGAATTTAGGCAATTTTATTGGGGTTATCTCACACAGTGTAGCAAGTAACAATCTGGAAAGACCTTTGTAATATCACAGTCTAAACCTGGATTTAAAGAGAAGCAAATCAGTAAATGAATCACATGTAAATGAATCACATGAAAATGAATCATATGAAAATGAATAAATGAATTAAAAGCAAATAAATAAATAAATAAATAACTCAACACACAGTCATTAATGTCTAAACCGCTGGCAACAAAAGTGAGAACTTTTTAAAAAGTAAAGTAGCCACTTTATTGTCTCACTTTATTATTTCAATAAAGTTCATTTACTTTTTGACATCTACAAACCCTCTGTCTCTGATTCATTTTCCTCGACAGGATGAACAATAAGTTTAAATCATTTAACTAATTTCCAAAGTGGCACTAGAGTGTTTATTTACTAATGGGAGTGATAAATAGCCAAAATGTTTGTAGTGTTTAAAATGTATTAGATATATCCAAGAATGTAATGGGTGATTGCATATTTAATTTTAATTTACACTTTTTTGAACTGAAGCAGCCTTATATGGTCTTGCATGTATACAAATATATTTCTATGTGTATGTTGTTCTGAAGGAGAGGAGGCTGCTACCGTTGTCTATGTAGTTTTTATCTAGGTTGTGTTAATGTGTTTCATTATTTCTTACTGTCTATAAGGGAAGGGAAAAAGGAGACACTCATTTTGTTGGTTGTACAAAACCACACTTTAACTCCGTCAATCAATATATAGAGGATTTCCATTTCTAAGTTCTAATCGCCACAAAATCTGCATAGTTAATGCTGCACTGTTCCATGTGCAGTCTGTAATAAAAACCCCTAATTTAAATTTTGTCCTGTGCCCTGTTTTGTCATTTATGCACATGCCGGGCCACATATTTATTGAATTAAAAGTTGGAGGAACAGTTTATTTTAGTAAAGAATGTATTCTCTGGATTATAAATTGTAGCTGATTGTTTTGGTTGTGAATAACAATAATTTACATGTAACTTTTTGAGCTACTGAAGACAGAAATCTGAATGTGAAACTAACTTTACTGCAGTCTCTTTCCTATGCAAGTGCACTACTGAGAGTATGTTGCACTGTATGTAATTTAAGTGAACTAGAATATCAGGAAAACACCATACTGATGAATTTTCAACAAAGGGATAGATTACCGGAGTTTAGGTTTGTGAGTCAGCTCCCAATGTTCACTAAAAGATTCAATTCAAAGAGTTGACTCATTCCCGAACAATTCATTGCCTGTAATGAATCCACCTTCCTAAAGTGAAAGTGTTTCTACCTCAGCCTGGACTCCATTTTGTGAAACGGTTGGAAAAGTAAAGAAAAAAGGCAGAAACAACGTTATTAATGCCACTCAACAAGGACTGTTGACTAAAGGTGAGTAATTTCTTTATTCTAAACAACTTTATATAAGAAGCATGCAGATATATTGTAAAAAAGGAAATCTGCGGCAGGTACAACATTACCTGTAAAACAGGTTTTTATGGCATATGTACTGTATAGACCTTTCAACTTCCTCTCTTCAATTTATCATGAATTAAACTTTCAGAATGTTTGGGGAATGTAGTTTTATCAGTGTGGAACAAACAATGTGTTTTAAAATATATTTCATCATGTTCCTCTCAGTTGCAGTCTGGAAGCACAAGTCATGGTGTGTTTATAGGCTGTAAACAGGTGTTGTATGGAGTGAAATCAGAGTCAGTAGAACCTGAACCGGAATTTGTAATATTTGGAGAAAGAAAAGGGCACATTCAAGCAGTGAAAATTGAGGTTAATATAATGTTATCAGTTTAGAATTCAATGAGTGGAAAAAAAAAACTAACACAGAACAATTCGAACAAAACATCTAGGGTACTCAGAAAGACTCTAATAGAACTCAATCCTGGCCAATCATAACACACCTATGAGCTCATAGAGGCAGAGCTTCATTTATAAGTCATATTTATGGAGCAGCATGGGGTCAGTCAGAGGAGCAGCTCAGTGGCATTTTCACAGTTTTAAGTTGCTTGTGCTGCATTTTCTTGATAGAAAATCAAATTAAATAAGAATGTTGCTGTTTAATTTGCTGTCATTATAAGAGATGAAAAAATGGCTTGATTTCTTGTAGACTTGTTTTTCATCAGCAAATCCAGCCATGTTTTAAAACAGAGGCATTAAGACTTTTTCCTGCCATGAGCCCCACCTACCATTTTTTTGTAAAATGCAGTGAAAAAGTGGAAAAAGACCAGGTGACTTTTTTTTCAAATCTTCAACTGTACAGTTTGGGTGAGTCTGTGCCCACGATAGTCTCAGATTCTTGTTTTTGGCTGACGGGCGTAGAACCAAATGTGGTCTTCTGCTGTTGTAGCCCATCCACCTCAAGGTTCGATGTTCTATGCATGCTGAAATGCTTTTCTGCTCACCACAGTTGTAAAGAATGAATACGAGTTACTATGAGTTACAGCTTGAAACAATGTCAATTTTCCTCTGATCTCTCTTATCAACAAGGTGTTTCCACCCACAAAACTATCACCTAGTGTTTTTTTGTTTTTGGCACCATTCTGTGTAAATTCTAGAGACAGTTGTGTGTGAAATTCTCAGGATCAGCAGTTTCTAAAATACTTAAACCAGCCCATCTGGCACCATCAACAGTACCACAGTAAAAAAGTGACGGATCATTATTTTTTCCCCATTCTGATGTTTGTTGTGAACATTAACTGAAGTTCTTTACTGCATGATCATCTGCATGATTTTATACATTGTGCTACTGCCACATGATTAATTAAATGCATGAAGTGAATATTAATTTTGTAAGGAATAAATGATTTTGAAAATTTGGATACAGCTTACCTTCCATCTTTACCTGTTTGTCTGCATCCACTATTCTGTACTGCTTCTGAACATGTCGTGCAGACATGACATCACGTGTGGGAGGGGCAATGCAAATCTTCCACCTGAAGCCATTCAGTCTGAAGCCTTTTCAACTGATGGTTTTTCTTGGAGGCTGTTTTGCCTGATGCCTTTATGTTTGAATCCATTTCACCTGATGCCTCATACCAACTGTATGAGACCTGACTCCTGATATAGTTTTTCCTGAGTACTGAAGCCTTTTATTCTGAAACATTGTTATTTTGTCATATGGCTGAGACTTGATGCTGAGGTCTGAGGATTTCTTAATATGTACATGCCTGGACAAAGCCCAAAATGGCAAATGGCACCCTACACTCTTCCATAAGTGGGTCTAAAAAGATCCATAGTAGAATCAATGTGTAAAAAGGTGTGGTACTTCTTTTGGAAGGTCATGTGGATAATTAGCGAGTATTGTTGAGCCCCTAGGAAACAAGGTGGAGCTGAGAGGCAGAAGGGAGGAGAGACCTACCATACCTCTATGCACCGGAAAAAAGAGAAAATATAGAATGCAATAATCATAAAAAAAAAAACAGACAAAAAGGGGAAAAGGTAAGGGGAGTAAGTATTTATAATCACGAACACCAATCATATGAGCATTGAAGAAGTCTTAGTGGAAATTCACAGTATAGTCATTCCAGACAACTCTGAGGCGTAATTATTATTGAGTTGATCGGTAAACAGGGTGTGGGTCACGAGGTACAGCCTCAGGAAAATACCAAATTGATATATTTTGGTGATAAGCCACATAATAAGTAACCTAGGAGTAACCAGGGAGTAGACGTGATTCACAGAGTATGGAGTCTCCGATAGAGATAATAATAAGGAGATTCGGAATTCGATGGAGTAGGATGCGAAGTTGGAGGCTCCTGCTGATTTCGATTAAAATTGTAATTAATTAGTGCTTTTCGGTCATATAATATATTTTGACTTATTCTACTCTGTTTCCTTGTTTGCAATTTTAACTTTGTGGTACGTTAAAATGTCTGGAAAGAACACAAAAACCCGTGGTAGCATTCAGACATGACTGAGGCCAAGTGTGAGCGCCACAAGCGAGTCCCCTTGTCCCCCTGAATCCACATCGCCGAGCGGTGACCCTGACTTTGCCACACTCAGGCTTGAGCTGCTGGCTTTACTGAGGAAGGACATAGAAGTTCTAGCTCTAGAAGCTCCAGGAGACTCTCGGGGGTGCGCTGTCTACTATCCAGCTTGACCTGCAGGCCGTGAAGACACAGCTGGCTAGTGATAAAGTTTCTACCGAGGCTACCATATCAACACTGAAAGGTACTGTTGGGAAATGCAGCATGCTGTCTCCGGTTGCACCGATGACATAGTTCATATGAAGACTACTGTCGAGTCTCTCACTGCGACCGTGACTCAATTAGAGAATAAATGTGAGGATTTGGAGTCGAGGTCACGGCGCAACAACGTTAGGATAGTGGGAGTTCCAGAGGGCCCTGACACCTGTATAACTGCTTTTGTAGCGGCCTTGTTAAAAGAAGCGTTTGGTCTGGAGAAGGAGCCGGTTTTGGACCGGTCCCACCGAACCCTTCAGCCGAAGCCCAAGCCTGGTGAATGACCACGAGCTATTGTGTGCAGATTCCACTTTCACAGTGACTGTGTTGACATTTTACGCCATGCGAGAGAGCTCCAGTGGATTAAAGTGAAGGATTTGACCATCTCAGTTTTCCCTGAATACACAGCCAAGACAGCCCGGGCCCGGGCCGCGTTTAACGAAGTTCGGCGTCAACTTCGTGGTATTGAGGGCACTCGCTATGGAATACTTCACCCAGCTCGGCTTCGCATTACATAAAACGGTTTTCAGAAGGACTTTATTTCACCGTAGGAATCAGGAGACTATGTTAAACTCTTGATATCGGGGTGAACTGCATCACCTACATAGCGGAGACTTTTTGCTCTTCTTTTATTTTTATTTTTTGCACTCGGCCTTCCAGCTCTACAGAATTCGGATTCTTATTGAAGATATTGTCGTTGCATTACTCCACCTAGATTTTGTGGACTCACTCCTCTTAAAATTTACTTCTGTATTAATGTGCTTCTCTGTTTTGATGCTCTGACCGGGTTAGAGTTTCTGTTTATTTAATTTTATCAGTGTTATCTCCTCGGCTTTACGTCCTACACTGTTATATTATTTGTTACAAGTCTTTAAAAGGTAAGGACATTATATTTATTGTGTGCAGACTGTTTATCAGTCTTGGTAATTTTGTTGGTTAGTTCAGCTTACTCTCCGAGTTGTTTTCACATTGTGGACAACGTTCGGTTTCTGTAGGATACTGCTGTCTCATTTGTTTATGGAGACTTTGGATGTGGGAATTTGGAGGATTGTGAGAGTAAGCAGAACATGCCAATGCTTTGAAGGATGTAATGTTATTTAATTGCAAATCTGTTTTTAGAGGATTTAAACCTAACATGGTGAACAAATTATATTATAGAATTCAGGCAGTCTTACTGGGGTTATCTCATACAGTGTAGCAAGTAATAATCTGGAAAGACCTTTGTAATATCACAGTCTAAATCTGGATTTAAAGAGAAGCAAATTAGTAAATGAATCACTTGAAAATGAATCACTTGAAAATGAATCACTTGAAAATGAATCATACGTAAATGAATCATACGTAAATGAATCACATGTAAATGAATCACATGTAAATGAACCATATGAAAATGAATAAATAAATTAAAGACAGAGATATTAATAAGGAAACATAAAAAAGATGAAAAGTATATAAGGCATTGTTGCAAAAAATGCCATGACAAGACAGCTGGAGAGTTGCAACGGCCAACAGAGGGAACATTTGATGAATGCATGTGCAAAAAGATGAAGCAGAGGTTATCTTGCTGTAATGAGAAGAAAAAGGGAGAAAAAGCCAAGGCCAAGCTAGAGAAAAAGGAGGAAATAGTAGGGTGGTTTGAGCTAGAAGGAAATATGGATAGGAAAAGGAAAGAACAAGCAAGGAAAGAGCAGGAGAAGAAACAGGAGCATGCTAAAGAGATGGAAGTTAAGGAACAGAAAGAGAAACTGAAAAAATGTGAGGGGGAGAGTGAAAAGTCAGAAAAGGATAGGGAGAAAGGGACAGCACCACCATAATAATAATAATAAACTTTATTTTATAAAGCAGCTTCTCAAAGTGCTGTACACAAAATAAGCAGTACACAGAAAAATAAAACATAAAAGTTAATAAGAAAAACATTATTATTATTATTATTATTATTATTAATAATAATAATAATAATAATAATAATAATAATAATAATAATAATAAAGTAGACATCAGCAGTCAAATGCAAGTTTTAAAAAAGTGTGTCTTTAGTTGAGCTTTAGAAATGCCAAAGGTCTGAGCTTCCCTGATTTCAGGAAGAAGAGAGTTCCAAAGTGAAGGAGCGTAGACAGAAAAAGCCAAGTCACCCATAGATTTTAAGCGTGTTTGTGGAATAGTTAACAGATTACACTGTGAGGAGTGTAGTCTGTGATTTGGGGTGTAAGGGATTAATAAACTAGATAAGTATTGCGGAGCCAAGCCATGTAATGCTCTGTATGTCAACATCATGATCTTAAAATCGACACTGAACCTGATGGGGATGCCAGTGTAAGGACTCCAAAACATGAGTAATGTTCACATTTCCTGGTTCCTGTCAGGATCCTGGCGGCAGAGTTTTGTACATATTGCAATTCATTGATTGTGGATTTAGAAACTCTGGCTAATTAGTTTTTACAGGAATTCAGCCGAGTGACAACAAATGAGTATCAGCTTTTCAGCCACAGAGAATTTCAGCATTGGGTGCAGTCTAGCAATATTTCTGAGGTAAAAAAAAGGATGCTTTAACAGTGCTCTGAACAAAAGAATCAAATGTAAGGCTGGGATAGAAAATTACTCCAAGGTTCTTCATTTTACTTCGAGTCTCTAGAACAGAGCCATCAACAAACAGAGACAGTGGACCAGCTTTGAGAATTTGATGACGGGAACCCATAAGCATAACTTCGGTTTTCCCGCTATTCAGGCACAGAAAATTATTGTTCATCCATGTTTATATCTCAGAAATACAGTCAGAAAGACAAAAAAAAACAAACTTTTTTTTGTCTTTTCACCAGATTTTGAGTGAATGTAGATTTGGATATCATCATAAAAGTGATAATGGAGGCCGAGCGATCGCAGCAGATGTTCAAGTGGAAATAGATAAATATTGAAAAGTAAAGGGCCTAATACTAAATCCTGAGGAACACCAGTGAGCACAGAGCTAATGTCAGACCTGTAACCACCCACAGAAATAGACTGGGAACGGTCAGTAAAATAGGATTTAAACCAGTTTAAAACTGTCCCAGACACACCAAAAACACTTTGAAGGCAGGTAAGTAAAAGAGCATGATCCACAGTATTGAAAGCAGCTCTAAGATCAAGAAGAATAAGAATGGAAGTAGAGCCAGAATCAGAGGCCATCAACAAGTCATTGGTAACTTTGACCAATGCCGTTTCAGTACTGTGAAATTTACGAAAACCTGACTGAAGGGGTTCAAAGAGGTTATTAATCATAAAATGATTACATAGACATTTGCCTCACACCTCCAGGGTTGGGGGTTCGATTCCCACCGTGGCCCTGTGTGTGTGGAGTTTGCATGTTCTCCCCGTGCTGCGGGGGTTTCCTCTGGGTACTCTGGTTTCCTCCCCCAGTCCAAAGACATGCATTGTAGGCTTATTGGCATGCCCAAAGTGTCTGTAGTGAATGAATGGGTGTGTGAATGTGTATGTGATTGTGCCCAGTGATGGATTGGCACCCTGTCCAGGGTGTACCCCTCCTTGTGCCTGATACTCCCTGGGATAGGCTCCAGGTTTCCCCGTGACCCTGAAAAGGATAAAGCGGTATAGAAGATGGATTTATGGATGATTACATAGTTGAGAGGCAACAAAATGCTCAAGCATTCTTGCCCAAAATGGAAGATTTGAGATGGGACAAAAATTGTTAAAAACATCCACGGCAACATTTTCTTTCTTTCGTACAGGTGTAACAGCAGCAGTCTTTAGTACTGCTGGAATGACCCCAGTCTGCAATGATTCATTTATAATGCTGAGGATGATAGGGCACCAAACATCGAAGCATGATTTAAATAGGTTTGTGGGGATTGGATCCAGCAAGCAAGTGGTTGATATCATGCTGGATAACTCCCTTGTGAGAGCCTCAGAATCAAGCAGTGAGAAATGAGTGAAAGAAACACCAGTAAACCCAGATGGACGAAGGAGTGAAGAGGCAGAGTCAGGTGTAACAGAAATTTCTTTGCGAACATTACCAATCTTAGAATTAAAAAACTGTAGAAAAGAATTACATAGCTGCTGAGAAACAGGCAAGGTGGTAACAGCATTAACTTGAAGCAATCTGTTTATGGTTTGGAACAAGTGTCTGGGATTATTTTGATTGTTTCCAATAGCCTGAGAGAAGTAAGATGAATTTCCGGCTCCATTAGTGCTCGGTAATCACCCAGAAGATCCTTCCATGCTTGTTAGTAGACATTCAGTCTGGTAAGGCGCCATTTGCCTTTCTAGAGCACAGATTGTCATTATACCAGGGAGCAGAGCGGGCGAATGTGATATTACGTGACATTAGGAGATCAAAAGAGTCTAGGTTAGTAGCAAGAGCAAAATTTAACTGCAGAACTTTCTCCTCCAGCGATAAGGGATGTAGATCGCTTAAGGTGGAAACAACAGAATTGGAGAAAACTGTCTGATCAATAGACTTCCACTTCTGGAAGGTTACTGTTCGGCTGGTAGGCTCACTTGGATGATACAGTTCCAGATTAAAAAAAGACAGCTGAATGGTCTGACGGTCCAATGTCAACAGATGAAAACTGCGATACAAATGAGCCATTTGCAATCACGATATCCAGGGTGTGGCCCTTGTTATGTGTCAGGTCAGTTACAAACTGTGTGAAATTAGTGACAGAAATGCCTTAGCCGCTACAGAGTCGCTCTGATCCACTTGAATGTTAAAGTCTCTCACAATTACAATTCCGTCAAGCTTCATTCTCAACACTGACAGGAAGTCCGCAAACTCTGACATAAAAGCTGCATGTGTCTTAGCCTTAGGTGGTTTATAGACTGTAGCAATGATGGTAGCTATAGGAGCAGAAATACTCAAGACCAGGCATTCAAATGATGAAAACTGGGGAACGGACACAGACCTTATGTTGAATATCAGGTTATAAACCACAATAATGCCTCCGCCTCTGCCAGATAGCTTCGGGAGGTCAAATACTCCAAAGCCCACTGGAGTGATCTGGTTTAACAGGAGTCCATAATTTTCTTTATGGCAGGTTTCTGGTAAAAATAAGAAGTCCAGCTTTTTATCTGTAATAAAATCCGATAAAAGCAGCACCTTGTTATTCACGGACTGCGCATTGAATAATGCAGCGTAACCCAGGCTCTGAAGCGGAGATGACGGTGGTTTAATCTCCACACGGGGAACCGATATTAAATTACTGTGATCAACACCAGTAAGAAGCAGATTTTTGGTCTTACGTCGATAGATAGGGACAAAGACGTTAGGAGAGGATGAGTCAGCAATACTGCACCTCAAACCCCGATGGATATAGGGTTTAGGACGTAGCAATCCAACATTTCGATAGAGTTTGTAAAAGTCTTTACTCTGAAATGTTGTAGTACCCTGTTGCAGTACATGGAAGACCTTCTGCTCTGAAGCCCAACCAAAGAACAGTGTCAGGAAGTCTCGGTAAAGGTGTTAACCTTTCGTTATACTAGCCGAAAACGGCCACAAAGTGAATAGAAAAACACTCCAGTTTCGTAAACCTAAAGTAGAGTATTTGGGACATGTCCTAGAAGGGGCAAGCCTCAAAATTTCACTAAGCATGTGGAAGCCATTAAGAAAGTGCCCCGACTGCAAACCATATGACAAATGCTAGCATTCTTAGGAATGGCAGGTTTTAGCCGACAATGGGTCTGTGACTTTGCGCAAATAGTTTAACCTCTCTGTGATTTAATCAAAAGCGCAAACCAAACGCAGCCGAATGCTCCTCTTACCTGGGCCCCTGGGGCATTAGCTGCATTTGAATCACTCAAATCCACATTGACATCAGCGCCTGCATTAGCAAACCCTGATTATGGTAAACCCTTTCACTTGTATATTTCAGAAAAACGGAGCTTTGCATCTGCTGTATTGACACAAAAACAACAAGGTGTAGGTAAACAACCTATAGTGTACTACAATACTGCATTGGATAACACTGAGAAGGGAATGCCACCGTGTTATCATGCCTTGGCGGCTGCCGCATTTGCATACCAAAAGGTATCCTCAATTATGATGGGGCATCCAGTCACGCACATATGCATTTACACAACACATGCATTGCATTCATTATTGACAAGTCAGTCATTCATCATTACCAAATCGCGACGTACAGGGTACAATGTTATTCTTGAGGAAAATCAGGGAGGTTTGGTGGTCCCCCTACATAGTAGCATGATTAATAAGGCACTAAATCAATGCAAGACATGCCTACGACACAACGTCCGCAAAAGCTTTACAGCACCTATAGGGCACATTCCAGAATCAAGGGGTCCATTCAGGGACATAATTATGGAGTTTGTGGATAGGGGCGGTAACAATCGGAAGGAGGGTAAGAGATACATATTGGTGGTAGAAGACCGCCTCAGTCGTTGGGTGGAAGCTATTGCAACGGCCAATCAGGAGGTGTTAACAGTGGCTAAGTTTCTATGTAGGGAAGTTATTCCACGATTTGGAGTCCCGGATTTTATCAGCTCAGACAATGCTCCACATTTTGTTAATCATGTTATCAAGACTGTAGCTAAGGCTTTGTGTATGGAACGTGTGGGGTGTGTGTACCATCCACAGTCACAGGGAGTGGTGGAAAGGTCTAATGGAATAATAAAAAAAAACAAGGTTACAAAGATCTGTGAAAGCTAACAGCTTAACTGGGTTCAAGCATTGCCACTAGCCCTAATGAAAATGCGGTCTCAGACTAACCATACTGCTCTTCTAACCCCACACGAGATGATGACAGGCCGCCCTATGCCTATGGTGTTTACTCTGGGTTCCTACAAGGGTCCACCTCTTGAACAACTAGAGGGCAAAATGCAGGAATATGTGCGCCACCTAACCCCAATCCACAGGTATTTGTATTCGTAGGTGCACGAGGCAATCCATGGTGAAGATGTCACCACACCAGAAAGACTGGTGGAACCAGGGGACTACAAGTACATGCACATGTTCAAAAGGAAGCACTTCAATGACCCTCAAAAAGAAGGGCCATTCATGGTGGTTGCAGCAACTCCAACTGCAGTAAAAGTTTAAGGCAAAGAGCATTGGTACCACCTAAACCACTGCAGCCGTGGGGCGGGAAAAGGCAGACTTTTGCGACCTACTGAGGACAGGGAAGATAGGCTCCAGCATCCCAATCAAGGAGGGAGAGGTAGACTCCTGCATCCCGCCAGAGAAGCAGATGGTACACACTCTGTAGATAATCAGAAAACCTAGACTTTGCAAGTGACAGCGTTCCGGACGACCCCCATTCAGGTCCATCCCACAGAACATGTGGACAAGTTCAGAGAAGGGGAGAGCACAGAGCACGCCGACAGGCAGCAAGTGACAGTGACAACCCTACAAGCACGCCAGGTGGTAGCACTCCAGAACACGGACCATTGATGATTCCATGCGAAGACTCATGGGTAGTACCAAACGTGGCTGACATACCACCTGAGGAAGTCCCTGCACCTCCAGCACCTATTCCAGACCCAGACCAGATTCCTGTGGCCTCTTTCATACTTGATGACGAGACTGGGGAGGGAGTGGTGCAGTTGTTAGAGGATGACCGTCACCTGTACAAGCAGCCATATGGGACTCTAAATCTGAGAGATCTTGACATCCTTGCTTATTTCCAGCATCCTCAACAGCACCTGAACTCTGTCCCGGTCATAGATATACCATGGTCGAAGTGACGGCTTCTCAAGCCAATTTCCTGCCCGAGATCACTGACACGGACAACCATGTTCTGCTCATGCCCGAGTCTGCTGACACAGCCAATCATGCTCTGCTTACACCTGAGTCTGGTGATACAATCAACAGAGTTCAGCCTGCAGAGTCGATGGAGAATGACGCTCAGCCTCTCTGTATGACTGAGGACGCCGCTCAGCATCCCTATACAGCTGAGGACGTAAATATATTTATATATTTATAAATATATTCAGTAAATATATTTCCAATGAGGCTATTCACATGAAATATTCACTAGACATCAGTATTGTACCACTGTATATATAAATAAAATAAATTTCAAATTTCTATAAAATAGGAACATTGCAAATAAGAATTGAATCAAACCACAAAATCAGTGCCAAGATCATAAAAGATGCACTTCAACATTACAAATTAACCACTTGCTAGTGGAACAGTAGTATAACAATTGGGAGGCCCGTTTTACACTGTTAGCTGATTTTTCAAACATTGAATTTTGGGTGCCAGCTTACTTCCCAGGTTGAGAATTACCTGCTGACTAAAGTGGAAACTGTTTTTCATACACTTAGGATAGTTCAAGTACAGGGCATAAATCAGTCTGAAAAGAACACAGAAGGCGTGAGGCAGGTCGGCCAGTTCATCCATCACCAAACTCCCTTCCAAGACAATGCTCACTTTGAATGGGTTTAATTCAATTAAATTCAATTCAATTTTATTTGTATAGCGCTTTTTACAATAGACATTGTCTCAAAGCAGCTTTACAGAAATATCAACATGGTATACAGATATTAAAGGTGTGAATTTATCCCAACTGAGCAAGCCACTGAGTGGCGACGGTGGCAAGGAAAAACTCCCTAAGATGTTTTAAGAGGAAGAAACCTCGAGAGGAACCCGACTCAGAAGGGAACCCATCCTCATCTGGGTAACAACAGATAGTGTGAAAAAGTTCATTATGGATTTATATGAAGTCTGTATGGCCTTAGGAGCAGCCGTAGTCCCAGCAGTCTGGAATTAGAGAAGATTTGAGCTCCATCCAGAGGCAGAAAGGATCTGGATCTCTAGTATCTCCATAAATTCGTGTGGGGCTCGGCGAAAGGAGAGAGGGAGAAAAAAGATTATTATGACTGCGAAGTAGTAGAACAGAATCTAGTCAGGGTAGGCTTGAGTTTAGCTGAGGACTTTCTGATTCGAAACAGGATCCCCACTGGAGTTTGACTGTTGAGTCCTTGTAAGTTACATCCTAACAGAGAAAGAAACAGATTGACGAAAAAATGTCTGCTGAACTCGCTGGGAGAAACAAGTGGGAGAAAATGTCCAAAATTGTTTAAAACAATGTTTTTCACTGTTCAAAAATGAACAGATGAAAAAATGTCGGCGAGTTCAAGTTGGCTCGTATCCACCGTGTGCGAGTGGAAATACTAGCTAGTTAAAAGCTGAAAACAATGTTTTTTTTTTTTGTTTTTTGTTTTTTTTTTTACTACTCACAAACAGCACCTCGATTTGGGAAAAAAAAAAACAATAAAAATTAACAGGAAAAAAAAAAAAGTCTGCCAAACTCACCTGGCAGGGATTCAAGCAGGAGAAAACATCCAAAATGGTTTCAAACAATATTTTTCATAGTTAAAATGAACAGACGAAAAAATGTCCACTGAACTCGCTTAGTTCAAGCAGGAGAAAATATCCAAAATTGTTTCAAACTGTATTTTTTATTACTCACAAAAAGCCTCTCAATGGAAAATAGAAACAAGAAAAACTGGCTAAAACATACTGTTGGCTCAAATTTAGCCTATTACCCAAAAACACTTAAAATTCAACTTAGAAGCCTATACTCACATCTACCTCTGAGCCCAGTTGGAGATAGAAAAAAACACCAGCCGTGAGTGAGAAGAAGCAAGGGTCCAGCTTTATTGGTTCCGTTCCACCACACGAGATCCACACCGATGAGAATTCTCAGAAGTGATCTGATACCCTGAGCTTAAGCTCCAGTATTTATACTGTATTTACACAGTAACTAACCCATAGGTTTCAAGAAGACTATGATATCACTACCAATATGGTTAAAAAAGAGCTCATCTACCTTACTCTTATGTTCAAGAAAAGGGCTATTCCACTTACACATAGAATCAAAACCAGGGGTTTTCAAATTACACATAGAATCAAAACCAGGGGTTTTCAAATTACACAGAGAATCAGAACCAAGGGATTTCGACTAACCCAGAGAATCAAAACCAAGGGATTTGAATAACCCGTAAAATCAGAAAGTGGAGAGACAAAACAATCTAGAGTGACCTTGGTCCTAATATTCTCTCGCCGCGGGTGGTGGGGGGGGGGATCAGCTTGACTCAGCCACCCTTATAAATGGCTCCTCATGGTTCTCTCTTAAAATTAAGGCCTTCCTTGCGAGCCTGCATTTCTAGTTTATAATTTATTTTCATATTTGCTCTATATCTCGATTTTATATATAGTTATACTGCTTGAAAACTGGTTTACTGTACTTCCTACTTCATAATATCATTATATTACCCTTCTACTGTCCTACATATCCTATTATTCTGTTTTTTATAGAGTATATATATTATTATTATTATAAGATATTACCCTTATAATATCTTAATATTCCTTTTTATTATTCTTATAAAGTTATAGTAGTATGTGAGAGAGAGAGAGAGAGAGAGAGAGAGAAAGACAGCGAGAGAGAGAGAGTGTGTGCGTGTGTTATGTCTACATGGCCGCCCTTGACTGTACGAGAGTGTGTGTGTGTGTGTGTGTGTGTGTGTGTGTGTGTTTTAGCACTCCTCAGCTCATATACTTCTTTTTGACTTTTTTGACTAATAAACCATAGTGTATTACTCTTAAAGATCTAAGATCTTTAAAGTGGGAATCCAATTCAATATTCAATATCAGTCAATATCCGCCTCACACCGCTTCTGTGTGTCTTGGTGCCCGTCTTTTCTTCTTCTCCCCTTTACTGGATACTAGGTCTCCCTCATGTTTATTTCATGTCATTTTTATCCACAACATTTCCCCCCTCTGAGGCTATAAAGCCTCATACAATACCCTAATTAAGCGGGTATCTGTGGAAAAACTGGTTCTGCCGCACCCCTTGGCCGTCCCCCGCTAGCTGTCGGAGGATTACTCTAACGAAGCCATAATCCCTGCGCCCGTCCCCGTAATCAAATGGGTCCCTTACATTAACCACTTCTACACAACACTGATCAGAATAGGAGCTGAGGAGGTTTTGTAGACCTGGTGGGAGACGTGCTAGCGTTGTGCGCCCCGAGGCTTCATAGTAGATTGCCAGCTGGAGAACGGGCCTTAGGACCCCCCTACGTCCACTTTGCGCCGGACCCATGTAGATGTACCTAACCATAACCCTTAACTCCTACTTTCAACTATATATGTATGTTATCTCGAATCTAACTACCTTGATTATACGTTTGTTTGCCTACATCGATTATACGTGTGATTAACTGAGTTCCCCTAATCATTCATTATTACTACTGCCATCGCTAGTCGAAGTATGAGTGGCCACTACAGCACAGTACGTGGATCTACACGTCCCTCTCTTTCTCAAGTAGGCCTGTCAGCCCACAGTTTTGTATTTGTCGGGACCTGCAGAGTCTTGCTTCCCCCCAAAAAACAAACCCCAATCCTTCGCAGTCAGGGGTGGGCGAAAACCTCCTATGAGGAAAAATTCCCACCCTGCCAGCACTATGTGCTCGACAGCACCATTATACTTTTCTCGTGCCTGAGTGCGTCATATCACAAACATTTTATAACATTTTATAATAATACAACTTGTCAGTCTCTGTTGGCAGTATCTCTCTGTATGCTGGTTGTCTTCAGCTCAAGCACTTTACGTACTGTAGAGAGCCACCCTTTGGGGAGAGGTTAGGCTAGCAAATACACCCAGGGTATGGATCTTCACATCTTCCCATCCTGTCTGCCACTGACTTGAAAGTTCTATGATAGCAGACCCCCCGTTGACGGCAGCTTCGTACACAGCAGCTTCGTACCGGACCTTCACGTGTTCCCCACCATCTCGTCATTGGAGGAGCATCCTCCGGGGGTCGCATGTTCTTGTAGTCCGCTGCTGCCTTGTAGTCAGCATTCTCTCGCTGCTCCGGGTCTCCTACCTCCGGGTGAACACCTCCCCCCGTTGAGGCGGTGACGCCTCACCCATAACAATGCACCCAGCTCTTTTCCTGTGAACAGATAGCTTCATACATAATAGTTTAGTGGTCTCATATATGTTTTTGATTCATCTGCAATTACTCCAGCAGCAGTCCATCATGAGGAACAGACACAGACATGGGTCGACCCGTAAGCATTTCATGCGGTGTTAGATACATATTGCTGTTAGTCTGCATGTGATAGGTCATTAGTGCAAATACGTTTAGTATCAGCACAAATTACGTTAACTTGAGATGGTATGCCAGATCTAGGACCTATCCCTGGTCAAGGAAGAAATTTTCGAGCACAAATATCACACGTAGATTATCCTCCACCGTTGCCTGCAAGTACAGAGATCATTCCTCTACCTTCCCCCTCGCACACTGGCTAAGATCATGGGCATCTGTAATACATACAGCGAGAAGTGCAGTCAGAATCAGAATTCAATTAAACTATTTGCTCGATAAGTGGCGTTCCAACGTTTTTTTCTAGAACCACATTGCATTCAAACAACTCCAACCAGACGACACAAGCCTAAACGTCAGTATTTATCTGTATATTTATATATATTAACAATTCTACCCTTAACCAGGTTGCACTCTGTAGTGATAGATTTCAATTCAGCCCATTGGGCAGATCAGGGTGTTCATAATGTTTGTGAAATTTCAGACCCGAAACTTTTAAGCTCGAGGAAATGTGAATTTCGGCTAGGCAATCGTGAGTGTTCTCAGTGACTGGCTCCACAGAATTAATTAGGCACTGCAACACTACAGTTGGTGTATTAGGCACACTAATAGGTTTAAGAATTTCATTTTGGGTGGCACATAGATTAACCCCATAATCCCCATATCCTGTTCTTTCAAAATAGATATGTCCTGGTGTTATGAACATAAGATCGATGTGTGAAAGAGCAATTTTCCCAGTGATCTGCACTAAGAGAGCATCTCCAGCTGCGGCACGCCCCGTGCTGGTAATCCTTGTGCCACCAAATCCAATGTTTTCAATACATAAACTACAGCCTTGTAAGCGTCTCACACTCCTGAGCCGGGACCCCCCCAGCAGCGCCCCCCCTTTCAGTCACATGTAAGACACAGTCTTTGTTGATGTTTGAAAGCCCTAGTACAGGTGCAGAGCATAAGTCCATTCAATGTCAGGCTTTTCCCAAGAACTCAGGATGTTGTCCTGTAGAGAGCAATCAGTGATCCACTGCAGACCATACTTGATAACGTCCAGGAACATTTGTTGTGCTTTTATGGGGCGGAGGATGACCCCAATTATGTCCTGTCGGCCTTGGGAGCATGCAAGGGAGTCTATGACCACAGAGGAGTAAACCGCAGGGGAGCCCACAGCCCCCGAAGGAGACGCTCCCAGGTGTACCACTGATCTAGGAATGTTAAGGGGAGTAACGGCCTTGAGCTCTCACATGCAGTCACTTGGAAAAAGCGCTGATCAATAATAATATCATGTGGACTGGAATGGGTTACAGTCGGGACATCTTATATATATATATGTCTACATATCTATATATATATATATATATATATATATATATATATATATATATATATATATATATATATTCTATATACACCATACTATAAATAATTGTTACTGGGTGGGTTGGTTGTATTGCAGAACTTATCGCATTTTGTGTGAAAGGTGTTATCACAGCTTGCTGTAGTAATGCTAGACTAAGTGGGCATGTCCCTTCATCCTTTTCTGAGGATTGAAGATATTGTTTACAGGACACAGGATGACTATACTTCACTTTAGCTTATTACAGTGCACATGTTACTTGCCGTGCTTCAACCTTATGTAGCCCACAATGTGCCAGGTATGTTAGCAAGTTCAGGATGAGGGGTGCCATCATCACCGCCCACTTTGGAAATTGGAGACAGACAACTGGGAACACACAACTGCAAAACCCATCATTAAATGTTTAATTTATGCCCCAGATCTAGGCCTATTAAAACGGTGAATATTCAACAAGTAATTTACTGTACACTGATTTCAATAATGCAGAAAGCCTTTCAAAAACAATTCAAAATGAGGAGTTCAGTTTTTAACGTATTAAGACTTCTGATGTTTACAGAGCACTCAAATTGTTCAATATAAACAAATCACAAGGCCCTGATTGTGTGGAGTCTGTATTTCTAAACTTAGCAGTTAATATTATTTCATCTCTTTTAACTTATCATTTTAATCTTTCATTAGACAACGGGGTTATACCAGAAATTTGGAAATCAGCTTATTTATTTATTTATTTATTTGTTTATATTATTTTTTTATTAAACCAGGGAAATCCCACTACTATACTAATCCCAATAATAGAGTAGATGAGGTTGAGATCTAGTTATGTATTTACAGTCCTCTAGTCACTTTTATCCCCCTAATTTTCATTCAAAACAACCTAGTGAATTTGGTTTTATGTGTACAACACTAGTGTTTAGTCTAAATGGTGGACATGCATGTACCCCTTTGTGTCTTATTAACTTATAACTGTACCACACTCAAAATATCACTCAGATCCTTCATACATGACATTTAAATGTTGCTCACTTTGGAGGAATGTGAATATGTATTTAACTTAAAATAAAATTTATCATCTATGAGCTTTGTTTCAATTTACCACCAAGTTGTTACCTTGACTGAGCGCCCAATTGTGAAAGGCATAAGATTTGTCCTATAAATGTATCCATTTCATTTAAACTGTATTTGACCATATTAAGGTAGTGTTAAATCTACTCATGTCACAAACCACATTTCCCATCCTGCACTGCGGTCCACAAACATGGCTGGCCGCCATGGACTGCAACTCCCAGATCACACACACCTGCATCCAGTTCTCAGCTCTCAGTTTTTCTCAGTTCTCAGCTGCCGTATAACGACTTATCAATTCACTTCACAGATTGTGCAGTATATCCTCCCTTCCTCGAGTTTGTGACCACTGCTTTGTATCATTTAAATATTGTAACTCGTATACTTTGTATGACATATCCATAGCACACCGTATAGCACATATGTATATATATATATATATATATATATATATATATATATATATACACACACACACACACACACACACATATATATTTGCATAACTACTTTATTCTATTCACCAATCTACGGTTCAGAAGAGAAACAAATCACTTCAAACTACACTGTTGTAAAGGGACTGTAATTAAACTAACTCCCAAACTCATATCAGCACAACATGTCGGCAAGGCTGTCGGCAAGGATTATGCAAGGCTGCCTAATCCAGATACTCGTACTCCCTGCAAAACCCGAATTCCACATTAAGTAATCACCACCTTATTCTAATGTTACGGACTCAGATATCACATCTGTAACAGGCGTACAACACCTTACAGAGAGTTTAAAATGTGCAGACTACTACGGCCATCTGATCTTTACTAATTACTCATCACTGGACATATCCAGCATTTAAAGAGAAAATATGCAGAAATTATTCCTCATTGTGCAACATAAATACCACACGCCAGAAGAATTCACACTTACACTGCTTAACAATGTATAGACACGTACCCGTATAGGAATCACAGATACACAAGTTAGTTATGGTTATTCCAGCTCTTGTTAGCGAGTCAGTTCATGAAGGTATACTGCTCTCTAAAACCAAATGTTTAGGCTCAACATTATCTCAACAGGGAGGATGTGACCTAGCCTGATACGGGGAGAGACTGTAACCTCGGGTCTGTTTTACTTTTCAGGGTTTTTTTTTTATTAATATGTTAAGTACATCACTCAAAACGAACAGGTTCACATGTCAGCTGATCAATTTTATCATTAGTCAGGCAAAGATGTCGATATGCCTGTGCAGAAGAAACTATGTGGCACAATGCATAACACATAAACTATTATTAAAGTTCTCTCCGGACTGATAACATCAAAAAATACTGATTGATTTAAATTTTTACAGGAATATGTTTACGCTCATATATATATATTATATATATATTGAGTCACCTTGACTTTAATGTAGAGTGTGAGATAACTAAAGGATTGGAAAAAGGGGAAGAAAAAGAAATCTCTCGCACGCGCTCTCTCCCTCTCTTGCACGCTCTGTGTTTTAGATAACCGTCATCATGGAACTCAAAACACTTTCATTCAGTTTCCAAACAGGGGAACACACGGAATTCAAATTAAAATTAAAAGAATGCTTTGGAGCTCCGGCGCGCATGCTTCTGACCAGCCACAATCTATATATGGAAATAAATATGGAACTGTATACAATCCGCTCAACACGGTCTTAATCCAGTCTGGTTTCATGCCAGGAGACTGAGGAGTTACCCCATAACTTGGAACACGCACAGTAACACCATAATACGAAACAAACAATAAACACACCTAAAACTCTTTCAGGTGAACCACACAGACAGTTTTGCAAAACACCAATCATTTTTGAGTTCTGACAACTTTAAATTAATTTCAAACAACGAACTACACTGAGTTGGAGAAATCACCTTTACCCCTACAGTCAACTGTATTCAATTAAAACTCATTTAATAATCTGTATAATAAACACAAGTTTTTAACTTGATTACTCATAAAAATCATGTTGTTCCAACTAGTTTTTCCACATTATTTAAAAGGAATTTAAGTGTTATGTACTTAATTACCATAATTGTGAACACAATTTTTTATAACTTACTAACTTCAAGTTGTATAACAATAGTTACTAAAATGCTACAAATATTATACCTAACATCTTTGCAGGGATTTATAGACAAGGCGCTGAATGAAACGAGCAATATAGACAAATTATTATTATTATTATTATTTTTATCTCTCTGCTCACACATCATAAAAGAGAAACCCTTTATTATAACTTAATTTATGGAATATAAATGAAAGGTCCAAATGGACTTTGTCATCCACATTTCGAGCGTCTGACTCATTCATTTCTCAACAATGGCTTCTGGGGCCTGAAAATGCACACTTTTTTTTCCGCCTTCAGTCTTCCTTTTTCCCTGGATCACACAATCTGGGAATATGTTTTTATATATTACAGGTCTAGAAGTTCTGATTTACACAACGGGCAATCACGCAGATGTCTAAAATATTTACAATGTTCTTGACTGCTCCCCCATTTTTAAAACACTCATACAGCAGTTATTGATACCAAATTAATTATACACACAGTCACACCCCACTCACCGAAAGTCTGTACCAGATTCAAAACATAAAAAAAATAAATAAAATCTCACACTGTTCTGTGTTACTCAGCTCAATCTGAAGTGCGCACACACACATTTTTCTTCTTTTCCTTTTTTTTTTTTCCTTTCCACACAGACGGCAGGCCTGCTTGCGCAGATAAGAACAGATAGGAACACACACATACACCCCTTTCTATCAACAACGCCGGCAAGCTCACATACACACATTGTATTCCACACTATTACACCTATTTATGTTACTACATGAGGTTTCAGAGTATAAAGCACCTCCACACCAGCTCCGTATGCATGAAGCTTACAGTCATACAAATTAAATCCAACTTTCCCTGACACTAATTTTTTTTTTAAAGCTTATCCAACACACATATCTCTTTAGGTATGGAGCTCTTGTTCAGAGCACTAATAAATACATTTTTCCCTGTCTCCAAAACTTACACGCTCTCACACCGCACTCATATTATAAGCACATATATTATAAGCACACACATTTGTTAGTACACATTCCATTCATACACCGGGCACACTGTATTGCGCGACCCGGACCTGGGCCCAGGATTTATTCCCCTCTCTATCTCAGACCTGGAATCTTTCACCAGCGGTATTAGGGGTCCCCACTAAGCAATCGCCACACTTTTAGTAGCTGGTATCTGGGGTTCGAGGCCTCATTTTCCACCTGCCTTCTATCTCAGCCCTGGAGTCTTATTATTTTTTTTCCTCCAGCGGTATTGCAGGACTTTCACTCACACAACACATATACCATTTCCTTACACAGTCTTATGAACCTTATACAATTACAAAATTACAATCTTCTACAATCTACACTTCTCTTACCTCTTCTCACTCACTCAAGGTTCTTTTGGAGACCAACTTAGTCTTTCTTCCCACCCCGGGGGCTTCCCAATCGTAACAACAGACCACTAAAACAGAGCTTTGAAATAACAGGCGTCTGCAATGCCTTCTTCCTACACGGCCTATCTGTTGCTTAGAGAGCGAAGTCCCACGGGAGAGATTCCAGACATATAGATCTTAGCCCAGTCCCATCTGTTTTTCTTTCGGGTATTTAAAAAAGTTTTCCAAGGCCCTTACTGGCATTCCTACTTTTGGTAACCGAGCTGTGCGCATGTCATTGCCCCGTTGTCCTGGACAATTTGGATATTTGATCACTTCTTCATTATGGGTGAGATATATTTTTATTATTGCATAATGTTACAAATATTTCTTCTGTTTGTTTACATGTTTTTGGTGCTTTTTAGACATTCTGTGAGTATGTGTGTGTGTGTTTTTCTTAAACATTTTGTGAGTGTGTGTGTGTGTGTGTGTGTGTGTGTGTGTGTGTGTGTGTTTCTTAAAACATCTTATGAGTGTGTGTTCTCAACTTTATGCTTTTTCTATGTCATGTATTGATACCTGTTTCCTACATTCTTTGCATGTGCTTGTACATGTATTTATGTGGATATATTTTAAGTGTTACCACTACTGTTTTATCTAATTTGTTGTCTTTTCTCTCTGATCTCTGTCCAGCTGATAAATGCCCTCCTGCAGCTGGACTTTCTCTCTCTTGGCTGCACAAAATCACAAGCCTGGGTGAATATATACGTGATCAGATAGCACAATTGGCAGTGGACAGCTCTGCTGGAACATATATGATAATGATTCACAATAAACTACATACTCTGTTACCCTTGTGTTTTCCTGTGTCTTAAATGTATTACCACATTTCTCCCTTTGAGGATCTCTAAGCCTCACTCTCAATTTAAGGGATACTTGTGTATAAATACTGCCTTTTTCACCCTTTGGCCACCATGAGTCAACTGTCTTATTGATACTGTTATATACCCTGCGTGCCAACTATCCAATATCTCCAGCCCTATATCGTCCACTGCAGATGAGACCTCTACAACTGCCTGACCTGGGTGTCTCTCGAGCAAATTTCGAGCTATCTGTGGTAAAAAGTCCACTCTTGAACTGCTGTTCCGTTGAAAATAACATGGAAGCTGTAAAACTGGACGTAATGACCTATCACCAGTCTGAGCAGGACACACATGCCAATACACTGCCATGGCTTCTACTTGTGCAGATAACTAATTCAAGGTGCTCAGGTAATTGGTTGATGTGAATCGATAGTATGTTGTTGAGTACTGAATATAAGTGATACAATTGACGATATTCTGTTGACTACTTCAAGCATTACTAATGCTCCTATTTTTGACTACATCTGATAATAATATCCCTATAGCGTCCCTATTTTCTCGGATAGGCCTTATTGACCATTACCATGTATTTTCAGGACTCAAGGGTTCATTTGCTTTTCCCAAAAGTAGTCTGACCCAGGGGTGGCCGAAAAAACCTCTTAACCAAGTTGCGAGGAAAAATCCTGCCCTGCCAGCTTTGCATGCTATACAGAGGCTACACCTGGCTCAGCTTAATGACAATATGCATCACTGTATCCACAATACACATCATGATATAAGTAGGAACCTTGAACAGTCCATTCTGATCCATACGTCATTGTTCATGGGGCTCATGCCACCTACAGTTCATCATGCCTTATGTCCATAAGGTGGTCCACACCGGGAACACGTTGTGTTATGTCCTGATCCACCTCTACAGAAGTGATATCTTCGACCCAGATACTTTGCGTATCACAGGGGGCCGAGAGGTTAAGCTAGCACTTACACCCAGGGCAGGGCTCATTGATAATCTTTTATTAGACAGATTTCCAGGACCTTTTCCTGCACTCCATCCTGTCTTTTTCTTGCTAGTGATGACTTGTGGTGTGACGTCCAGTGAAGTGAGCAGAGAAAATCTAAGACAACCATGGAGGCCAATGGGGGATAAAACCTATGTTCCTCCCGCAGGTGTTTAAGCTGGGTCAAGACCCTGGTGAGGGCACCAAATGTTCCTGTATGCAAGGGTATAACAGCACAACATTCAGCTACAACCATGGCGCACACTCCTTTGTCTTGGGCAAACATTTGATCAATAGCAAAGTGTTTCTGAGCAGCCATAATAAAAGTAGCATGCAGTTGTTCACTGCACCAGACCCAAAGCGTCGAGCAAATAGTTAATGGACTGCTGTTGATTGTACCAAATGTATTTAATCTATGCAGTGTTATGGATTACTTGGACGCTGGGCAGTAGCACGGCAGCAAATCCACCACCTACGGATTCAATGGCCTTATATTGCTTTGGGACACCCACAGGTGTTCCACCAAAGTCAAAAGATACACCTGGGTCCAGAGCCCAGTTGGAATACTGTATATCATCAACATCCCGTACATAATCTGTCCACGAGGGTATGTGTGAAGCATCAGGTGCAAGAAGCACCCGGATCTTAATGTGTTGGCTGGTGCGATTCAGCCACATTCGGGGGTACGACCTCGGGGACAGCTTGGGGAATGACATCTGGTCCGACTGCATGGGCTACCTGCGGCAACAGAACTGCGAATACAGGTGAAAGGAGCTGTAGAATTTGTAGAACAGGAGCTCGGCTTGGGAGGCCATCTCATCGACCTCGGAGGGGAACATGGCTTGGGAGGCCGTCTCTTCGACCTCGGACAGGAACATGGCTTGGGAGGCCGTCTCTTCGACCTCGGACAGGAACATGGCTTGGGGGGCCGTCTCTTCGACCTCGGACAGGAACGTGGTTTGGGAGGCCGTCTTTTCGACCTCAGACAGGAACATGGCTTGAGAGGCTGTCTCTTCGACCTCGGACAGGAACATGGCAGAAAACACTGTGTACTGCCTTCAAAGGAAGAAGTACAGTAAGACTATTTATAAATGCAGGTCTTGTGATGTGTTACTGTGTACTATAGTGGACCATCTTTGTTTCACTGAGTTGGGAGGATGTCAAGGATAGACAAACTCATTCACACGCACTAGACTCTGACTCTTAATTCTTTTTTTATTCATTTCGCACTTTTGTTCATGTTTTGCATGTACTGGTTTATATTTTGCACTTTCATATTTATTGCAAATAGTTATTTTTGTTTCCTAAAATCCAATCCCACATCCAGGTCATAGGAGGTGGAAACAGCACCTTCTGCATGCCTATATTATATATGTGACAGTGCTAAGAGGACTCTGGTACTGATTTCTGTAAAGGTTAAATGAGATGAGTAAGTTTCAAACTTTATTTGTGAAATTGCACATTTTATAGAGAGTTTCATGCTTTTCCAATTTATTTCATTTGTGCCGATATATTTTTGGTGTACAATATAGCTCACAATAAGCATTTATTTAGCAGTACAACACGACTATCAGTTGTGGTAGTGGTGACTTGGTGGTTAAGGCTTGGGTTACTGATTGGAAGGTCGGGGATTCAAGCCACAGCACTGCCAAGCTGCCACTGTTGGGCCCTTGTGCAAGGCCCTTAACCCTCTCTGCTCCAGGGGCACTGTATCATGGCTGACCCTGCGCTCTGACCCTAACTTTCTGACATGCTGGGATATGCGAAGAAAAGAATTTCACTGTGCTGTAATGTATATGTGATTAATAAAGACTCATTATCAATAACTATCAACAACAATATAGAATAATTCAGCTCACCATTATCACTGTTTTGTGATATTGTGTTGATGCGTGAATCTGCATAAGTGTTTGTGTGTGTGTCTCAGTCCTATAGAGTTCTGGCATTTAAAGGTGATTCTAGAGTTTAACCCTTAAACTCTAGATTCACTGTGACCCTGATTAGGATAAAAGGCTTTCTGAAAATGAATGAATGAATGATGTGGCGATGAGAATGTGAGGGTCAGTCCCTGTGTGCACTCCGATCACTGATTACAATACTGTAAACACAGGATTTTATTTTGACCTAAAAGTAACAAAAAGTGAAAATGATTGTGATGTTTAACAGCACATTTGTTTTTGTGTTTTCAAGGCGTATAATCCATTCCAGCAGAAGAGATCAGACTCTTCAGGACTCAGCTGTGTGTTTGTGCAAACTTTACTAATTTTCAAAGATGGAGACCCTTGAATTGGACACTGTTTATGTGTCCCCTCCCTCTAAAAACAGGTAAGCTACAATGTCTTTGTATTTGTCATTAAATATTTATATCTAAATTATTTATTGAGTGCATATGAAAGGAATAATTTAACCAAAGGATTTTCTATTAATGAAAAGCTAACAGTCACCACTTAGTATAAAAAATTGTAGATTCTGTTCATTGTAAGTAAAATTAAGTCTTCATTAAATGAACAACTTAGTTAAAACTTTAAAGAGTGTATAAATCACTAAAGCACTGTCTATAATGTTGTGCAGTAAACTCCAGGGAAAGAAATCAGACTCACCAGCACCTAGCTTTATCTCCATGAAGAGTGATGCATCTATGGATAGTCCTCTAAAGTTTGAAGGGGGAGCATCCTCACTTCTACACAGGTAACATCTCCTCACTGTTAATTTGTTACACTAAATGATTACATGATTTGAAAGTGTTAGATTAGTCAAATAGCAATCTATGCTTTAGTGATAATCCATAATTATCCCTGGATAACATTTTAGTTAATGTCAGTCCAATTCCTAAATAAGTTTCTTGATAGATACTGTGAGATTCTTCCCATGTAGATTATTTGCTATGCGAATCGTGTCTCTTTCTAAGGTTGGAAATCTCTTTTTCTTCACAAAGTGCTCAAAAACAGGACTTGATTATATAAAAATGTAGCCTGCAGTTAGTTGTGGAATGAAGTATTGGTTTAAATATGTGTGACTAAGTCTGCAAAACCAATGGCTGTTAAGACCTGAATGTGGGTCTCTCCATCTCAAGTGGTCCAATGCAGGTTGCTTGACCCTTTTTCACTTTCCTATTTTTTTGGAGTGATTATCTTTATGTATTGGCATTGCAAAACCAATACGCAGTATCGATGAAGCACAAAATTTTACCGCCTTGCGCTATGATTTCGGGTGTGATTCCTTCTTTCACTAAATGGTTTAACAAAAGGTATGAATCGAACCCTCTAGCGTTATGAGCGATAAACTTGTAACCTTGGTATGTATTACACCAAAACTTCTTAAAGAAGGCACTGACGCAATCATCCCCTTCAGCCACCCACTCCTCACCCTTAAAATCAATACAGCATATGAAATTAGCTACATGAGTTCCTGTTTCCTGCCTAGTCTCGAAATCGTAAAACACTTAATCCGTATTATCGCTTTCTTTCCTAGCCCTCTGTATAAAACATCTATGCTCGATATCTTCGTCGAGTTTTTGGCCACAGAGTCTGCATTTCGAATGTGCACATACGTGATTCTCACGATTAGAAGCTTTATCCCGTAGCACACGTTTACATTTACCGCAGTAGAATCCCGTTTCACACATAGAATATTCTCCTTTGCGCGATTGAATCTTTGCTTTATGCCTCTCGAAACAGTAATGTGAGCTACACAGTCTCTGACACTCTGGACATTTAGTAACATTCTTAGGTTGTTTGTAACAATCGGGGTCGTGACAAACGTTGCAGCTATAAGCGCATTTATGTTTCCATAAAATGTCAAACCCTGAGTGGCAGAAATGACAAACATGACTCGTTCCTAAAAGTCTGGTGATACTTTTAACCCCATAATAGTGGTTGTCATGCAAAAAACAAATAAATTGTTTTTTCGTGGGGGGTCTTGCTAGTTTGAAAGAAAGAGTATCCGGCTTTGCTAGCAGAACAGTGTACGATTACGATTTTACAATTCAAATGTCTCTTTCAAAAATTGGAGACCCTTGAACTGGACATTGTTTATGTGTCCCCTCCCTCTAAAAACAGGTAACCTACAATGTCTTTGTATTTGTCATTAAATATTTATATCTAAATTATTTATTGAGTGCATATGAAAGGAATAATTTAACCAAAGGATTTTCTATTAATGAAAAGCTAACAGTCACCACTTAGTATAAAAAATTGTAGATTCTGTTCATTGTAAGTAAAATTAAGTCTTCATTAAATGAACAACTTAGTTAAAACTTTAAAGAGTGTATAAATCACTAAAGCACTGTCTATAATGTTGTGCAGTAAACTCCAGGGAAAGAAATCAGACTCACCAGCACCTAGCTTTATCTCCACGAAGAGTGATGCATCTATGGATAGTCCTCTAAAGTTTGAAGGGGGAGCATCCTCACCTCTACACAGGTAACATCTCCTCACTGTTAATTTGTTACAGTAAATGATTACATGATTTGAAAGTGTTAGATTAGTCAAATAGCAATCTATGCTTTAGTGATAATCCATAATTATCCCTGGATAACATTTTAGTTAATGTCAGTCCAATTCCTAAATAAGCTTCTTGATAGATACTGTGAGATTCTTCCCATGTAGATTATTTGCTATGCGAATCGTGTCTCTTTCTAAGGTTGGAAATCTCTTTTTCTTCACAAAGTGCTCAAAAACAGGACTTGATTATATAAAAATGTAGCCTGCAGTTAGTTGTGGAATGAAGTATAGGTTTAAATATGTGTGACTAAGTCTGCAAAACCAATGGTTGTTAAGACCTGAATGTGGGTCTCTCCATCTCAAGTGGTCCAATGCAGGTTGCTTGACCCTTTTTCACTTTTCTATTTTTTTGGAGTGATTATCTTTATGTATTGGCATTGCAAAACCAATACGCGGTATCGATGAAGCACAAAATTTTACCGCCTTGTGCTATGATTTCGGGTGTGATTCCTTCTTTCACTAAATGGTTTAACAAAAGGTATGAATCGAACCCTCTAGCGTTATGAGCGATAAACTTGTAACCTTGGTATGTATTACACCAAAACTTCTTAAAGAAGGCACTGACGCAATCATCCCCTTCAGCCACCCACTCCTCACCCTTAAAATCAATACAGCATATGAAATTAGCTACATGAGTTCCTGTTTCCTGCCTAGTCTCGAAATCGTAAAACACATAATCCGTATTATCGCTTTCTTTCCTAGCCCTTTGTATAAAACATCTATGCTCGATATCCTCATCGAGTTCTGTTTACCACAGAGTATGCATTTCGAATGCGCACATACGTGATTCTCACGATAAGAAGGTTTATCCCGTATTGCTAGCAGAACAGCGTACGATTACGATTTTACAATTCAAATGTCTCTCAAATCTCGATACGTCAGCAAAGCTGACCGCGGTGTTTACGGATAATCCCACATCGTGTTGTAATTTTCTAGCGATTTGTTCGGTTTCAAAATCATTTTTTTCACGATTCAAAAGTTGGCTAACACACAAGGCGAAGCACATGTTGTCTCTGTTGTGAAAAATGTATAGAAGCTTAATTTCTTCTGTATGGTTTCTGATTTCAATATATGGCCTATTTTCCTTCTACTTGCACCACCCCGAGGTGGTCGGACGATTTGGACGACTATTTCAAGGGTATTGAAGGGCATTTTCGAGCATGGTCAGAAAAGAACATAAATCGATGACACCATTGTCTAATTGAACGCGTGATGAAACATTGATCGTATCACCTCTGATTTCAACGGTGATCTTTAGCAGAAATTAAATTGTTGGCGATTTCAATCACACTGTTTAAAATATCTAAAACATAATTATTAAAATCTGCAAAGCTGTCAACATTCACGATAGAAGAAAAATTCACTCTTCTCCTAATCTCAGTGTTGTTGAATCTTTCCCGATTAATTATACTAATATTAGGATCTAATCCATCACCATCTGCGGTCCTTTAATGTCTGCAGCAAGCTCCTCTAGATGTTCTACCAGTCTGTTGTTGCCAGCGTCCTCTTCTATGCTGTGGTATGCTGGGGAGGAAGCATTAAGAAAAAGGATGCTGGATGACTGGACAGGCTGGTATGAAAGCTGGCTCTGTTGTGGGAGCGGACCTGGAGTGTATCACTTCAGTGTCAGACAAAAGGACCTTGAGTAAATTGATTAATATTTTGGACAATGACTGTCATCCACTCCATAACACTATAATAAAGCAAAAGAGCTTGATCAGTTGGAGGCTACGCTCACTGCCATGCACAACTGACAGGCTGAGGAAATCTTTTGTCTCTAGGGCTATACAACTCTTCAATGCTTCACTTAAAGGAAGAGGAGAGATAGACTTCTCTGCATAGTCTATCTGCCTTTTCACCTTTTCATATATTCTCATACACTTCCATTACCTCTTACAACAATGTTGTGTACTGGCTCACTGTGTGACTGTTTTACTGTTTACACTGTTTACATTGTTTATGGACTATATTAGCCCACATGTGAAACCCCTACCTCTATTTCCCAGTCTGTGGATCCTTGATTTGGTATATTTTACTGTTTTTTATTAGTTATTCTTTTAGCATCCTGCTTATACTTTATTGTATGTTGTATTGTGTGTGATGTCTTGAGCTACTGGGACCTTGAATTTCCCCTTGGGGATCAATAAAGTATCTGTCTATCTCTATCTATCTATCTTGCTCAACTTGGATATTAAGATCTAATCCATCACCCTCTTGCTCTACTTGGATATCGGGCGAGTGCATGTTTTCCATTTGAGAATCTTGGGTATCAGGTGAGTGCGTGTTTTCCATTTGGGAATCTTGGGTATCGGGTGAGTGAGTGTTTTCCATTTGGGAATCTTGGGTATCGGGCGAGTGTGTGTTTTCCATTTGGGGAATCTTGGGTATCGGGCGAGTGTGTGTTTTCTATTGGACGGCTGTACTCATTATCGTTTTCCGAATTTTGTGCAATATAGGCGGGGTTTTCGATTAAGTTAACCAGACTGTCATTTATCCTCATAAGACTTTGATTAAGTTCTTGTATCATATCATGAGAAGATAACGGTCTAGGTTCCTGAGCGTTTTCTGGAGTTGAGACGATATTCTGAACGGATGATAATGACATATTTTCATTGATTTGATTCACCACGTCTATTAAACATGGATTTATCTGCATAGATTCTCTTTGTTCAATTAGATTATTTTGTAGGTCTAACAGACATTGATTTAATTCAGAAAATATATCGTTTGGCGTCACCAATGTGTTTGATATGACGTAATTTGGACTCTGATTAGGTCTCTCACTAACGGCTTGGTTGATCGCTTCAGTTAAACATGGGTTCCGGGTTGTGTACAAATCATGATATAACGGACCATTTGAAAAACTCTGGTTTCCATCATAAAAGAAATCATGCGATAATTAAGAATTTTCAGTTCTCTTTTTTTTTTAGTCTCTATATCCGAACTGCATTTCAGTCGTTTCTGCGCCATATCTATCATACAATTTTCTAATCAACTTTATGTTCACTGAGAGGCATCTATTCACATTTTCAGGTGTGCTGTACAGTAAAGGGACAAAATCTGTACCTCGACCAGATTCAAGTGTATAATCAATCTGTCCAAAGTTTTCCAATAAATCAGTCTTTGCTTCGAAGAATTCACGCCACACTGCACAGATCTGCTGTAGTTCGATGTCTTGTTGAATGTCGGGTTCTGAGATGATTTCCTCTTGGTATTCTATTGCATCACTCGTATCTATAAGTCACAGAACATGTGAAAGAGCTTTTGTTTATTTATTTATTTATTTTTGCTGGGTAAATAGAAGGTAAAATATGCATCAACTCTCCTGAAATATCTCCGTCGTAAGCACTGTTAGTCAAGTTTCCCTCAACTTCTGAATATGATACAAACAATGTTATATTTACGTATGAAAGACTTTACAGCATGAAACATTCATCATTTTATGTTATGACTTACGTGTGGAGCTCAGATTCTAAAGGTCATGAGCAGTTGTTTCAGGAATCTCATCATCAGAAATAATCACCAAGCTGTCTATAAAACAGTAAAACAAATAAAACATACTTTTAATAACTTAACATTTCCATTTTAGATCACTACACAGATCTAAGAGACAAATTTTAATTACCTATACACTAGAATCAGATGAGCTTAACTCAGTCTTGCACTGTAATATAAATATAATGAATATTTAAATTTTAGATAAAGTATCGTACCAGATTACATAATGACCAGATAAGGATGATGATTTTTGTACTCAGAAAGATTAGTTCTAGGTTTATATCAATATCATTGCCAATTGGATAATTACATAAACATTGTATTTCAATTTATATTTAACTATTTAATTGATTAAAATACATATTCTTACCTGCTGAGAAATCCATGGTGTCTGGAAGTAATGAAGGATAGACTCTGGAAATTCTGTTGAACCTTTGCTGATGTTCAAACTTTCAAACTGCTTGACTATGGAAGTATTGAAGGATAGACTCTGGAAATTCTGTCGAACCTTTGCCAATGTTAAAACTTTCGAAGTTCGTATGCATGCTAGTGTGTGTGTGTGTGTGTGTGTGTGTGTGTGTGTGTGTGTGGGAATGCATCAGAACGGGGTTTTACGGTGTTGACCTTTGACCTAGGCCTGACTCGGAGTGCTTCATATTCTATGTGAAAGGAAAGAACGTGTGTCCCGGGACCGAGAACTAGAAAAGCAAAACGGTTCCTTTTTCTGCATCGAAAAAACCCCCGGCTGTACATCCATTTGACATTACGCAATATTGAATCTTTTCATGTTATAACATTTTTTCTATTCTTCCCAAAAAAGGGTGAGCTTTTTTCGGCATGTTAGGACAAACATCAGCCATGTTGTAAGCTCACACACGTTGTTCTAAGTACAGAGTATTATAAAACCTAGAGGGATGCTCGACTTTTATAAACAGGTTCGTATGCATGCATTTGTCTGTGCGTGCACCTGTGTGTTTGTGCGTGCGTGCATGTGTGTGTATGTGTCATATTTTTGTTTGGATGTGTAATACACATGGCCATACCATGTATGGTAACATTTGTTTCAGGAATAGATGGGAACCCGATTTAACATAACTACATATATATTTTATGATCTACCTCAGAGTGTTAGAAAGAACATGTGTGCAATGTGTGTGGGTGTCTGGAATACACATGGCCATACCATGTATGGTAATATATGTGTCTGGAATGTATGTGATCCGGATTTAAAATAACTATATATATATATTTTATGATCATGACCTTTGAACTAGATATAGAGAGTAAGAATATGTATATTTTTTACCTTTGACCTAGACCTGTCAAAAATAAGGTTACAATATATACAAACTATTTCTCTCTCTAAGAGCGAACACTGTGCTAGACCTGCCCATCCTCTAAACTAAAGAGGACTAAATAGGAGAGGGATCATCTGGCTTTTTATCAGAGCTCAGTTCAAAAGCCTGCATATCTGAGCGTATGGGGGTGCATTAGTACCTATGGAATGGGCAGCTTGCATTTCTGGAAAGGCACCATCAATGCTGAAAAGTATATGCAGGTTTTAGAGCAATATATGCTTCTATCCAGATTCCCTCCCATCTTTACTTCTGAGAGACTCTGCCTCTCTAAGATACCATTTTTATACCCAATCATGTTACTGACCTGTTGCCAATTAACCTAATTAGTTGTAAAATGGTCCTCCAGCTGTTTCTTTTTAGTAAACCTTACTTTTCCAGCCTTTTGCTGCCCCTATACCAACTTTTTTGAGATGTTGTGGCCATAAAATTCAAAATTATCTTATTTTTTTCCCTTTAAATAGGTACATTTCCTAAGTTTATACAGTTGATATCTTTTCTATGTTCTATTGTGAAAAACATATGGGTTTATGAGATTTACAGATCATTGCATTCTGTTTTCATTAACATTTGACCCAGCATCCCAATTTTTTTGGAATTGGGACTGTACTTCCTTAAAAGTCTAGATCACAGCATGAACTATTAACATAATCCTGCTCAAAGGCAGCCACGAAGAAAGCCTTCAGTGAATTCAGGTGCAGAAGCAAAACCCCTTTGTTTAGCCTTCCGAAAACATAAATTAGGAATCAATGATTTATTTATAATGTTGTTCCTGAGCAGTACAACCCAAACATTTGCTTGTGCACAGTACATCTTACAGAGGACAACTTCCTGAACCTGTGTGAGTGCAAGGCAGGCTACACACAAAGGCTATTTCTGAAAAGTGGAGCGATTCCCACTTTGCTTGGACAATCTTGTTCTTCTGAATCAGAACCTGTAGGTATGTTTGATTATTTTATGAAGTATCTGTTATTGACTGTTCAAATCCGAAGTTTTGAGTTCAGGGTTTTCTGGAGTTTTGAGTTTTCTGAGCTCAGGGCTCAGTTGTAGACCTGCTAACATGCCAGTTTGCTGTTTTCTCAGTTTATATGTTTGTTTGTATGTTGGTGGTCTGACAGAAACATTGATTGTAGCTGTTGTTTTTATGTATATCTTGAAACATTTTATATCACTCGAATCACAAGAATCTTAACTTTCCAAAGATATATTGGATAAATACCTGTGTACACACAGAAGCTGTGTACAGCATAGTTAGCCAAACCAGTGGGGTTAGAATCATATCTGAAAGGTAAGTTAGTAACAAAATAAAAACCTACCACTGTAAAATGTTCTGTTCAAGTCGTGCTTGCAAAGTTGATTCCGCTTGATTTTCCACAGTTTATGAATCTGACTCAGGCTCAAACTGATACAGTAAAACCAATGACATTTTACATATGAACTTAGAATTGCTTTAGAAGCTTTGGAGTCTAAAGCTAATCCAAGGGGTGTTACATTTCTGATACATGCCTGAGGCTTGTGGCCAATCACAATACAGTGGGTCAGCTCGCCAATCAGAGCACTCTGGGCTTTTTGGAAGGAGGGGCTTTGGAGAAATTGGAGCGTTTCAGGCAGCATGGGAATAGAGGTATGGCAATAATGTGTCAGAGTATGTAACAAATAATGTGTTTTCTAACACTAAAGCATTTAACCTATTTTATTACACCCAATAAACAAAATAATTAACATTTAAAAATGTTTAAAAATCATGATATTACTCCTGTAAACAAATCGACAAATTATTCCACAAATTGAGTAAAAACAAAGAAATGGGAGAAATAAAAGTAAAATTAGATGATCTCTTCTGATGTTATGACTTTACTAATCTTTCAAGACTGAGCAGAAACCCCATCTTTTCCCAAGATTCCACCATACTAATGTGTAAATGAGTTCCCTTTCAATAGGAACTTCGATGGTGCATTTAGCATAAGAGTATGGGAAGTGCCTTGCGCGCATGACCGGTATCTGAAGCTTGTGTAAAATCATGCCTCTACTTATAGGCCTGCCATGATCAGGTGACGTGGCAATTAAGTGCGTTGCATGATATATATGGCACCTGTGAACCATGCCGCCAGCCTTATTATCTTCAGCGAGACTGCATGTCTGTTGTTTGTGTGACCAAAACGCTTCATTTCTACTCTATATTTTCTCAAAATCTCTAAACTTTTCTATCCCTTTTTTAGAAAAAAAGAAAAGAAAAGAGAGGGAAGTAATGAACAAGAAAGAATTCAGGAAGTGTGTTACACCTGCTCCCGTTTCATCACGGGGAAAAGTGCACACTTTCTGGGTGAAGTGTTTAGGAGTGTAGCATGCGATGGCAGCCTCGAAAGGCTGCGCATGGTAATGCCTACATTAAGCAGCTCAGCTCGCGACTCGCGCTCTTGTCAGAAGCCGAAGCGAGTTGTGTTTCAGAGCCTCGTGGATCTGGGCAGGCCGCTGCTGAGGCAGCTAGCCGTCTCAGGTACGTGGGATCTCTTATGGATCTGGAAGAGGAGCCGGAGACGAGCGCTTCTCTATCTCTTGCTCTGTCTTCCGGATTCAGCTCTCCGCTGGATTTTGAAGCTCGGGTCGCGACGCCTCCTTCCACTATGGAAAGCCAAAAGGGGAAAGAAAAAAAAGTAGAAAAAACACACACACAAAAATAATAGTAATAATTCCTCTCTGACTCCGAGGAGCCAGAAGGATGTGCAAAAAACTGAGAGCAGCACATAAAGAGCTGCTTGAAGTGATTACTAAGGCTGGATGAGCCTTTTTCTCCCCAGTGAAAGTGAATCCCTCACACTGCAGAAACTCCCCTTTCTTCCAGAAGTGCATGACAAAATATCAGGCTTCTGGTGGAAAACCATGCATAAGCCGTATTTATAACCCCACGATGTTGGATTATTCGGCCATTGTGGGGAATGAACGGCATGGCTATTTAACTATACTGAAGGTGGAGGAGGCGATTGTGAGCTACCTCTCTCCATCGACGGCAGGTAATTAGGGGGGCCGGCTTTGCCGTCCAAACCACCGTGTAAGGCCACCGTGGCATGGGTGGGCAAGCCTATGCAGTGTTAGTCTTGCTTGTGGGTCACTGCAGACAATGACAGTGTTGCAGGCCTACCAAGTAGACCTGCTGAGTGAGCTCAACATATGGTGGCATTCAAAAAAGCCAGTTCTAGGCCTGATCTGAGAATTGTCATAAAGGCCAAGCAGGCAAAGAAGAGCGGTCCTGAGGGGCCGTGGAGGGACGTATCTGGGGAGATGAGGTTGTTAGGGCAGGTAGCCCCCAGTGCTACTGTAGGGCCTCCACTAGCCAAGGCGATCCCCATGTTTTCAGTGTTCTCTGTTCAGAAAGCTGTCACAGGGCAACGAAAATCTGATGCTTTCGCTCCAATAGAATGTGGAATAGTTAACGTCACTAAAAGGCCATCGGACAGCAGAAACTACTGCCAAATGTGTCTCCATAGGTTCTGTCTACCGGAGAAAAGGGTTACCGGGTCCAGTTTATAGCTCGACACCCCCCCCCCCCCAGTTCAGAGGTGTGCTCACCAAAGTAGTCAGCACAGACCAGAGCCCGACGATAGTGCAGGAAGTAAGTTCCCTTTTGGACAAAGGGTCCATAGAACATGTACCCCGTTCCCTAAGGGAGGGAGGTTTTTACAGCCATTATTTCCTGGTCCACAAAAAAGGTGGGAGTGTGTGGCCAATTTTAGATCTGCATCATCTGAACCGTACTCTTCAGACATACAGGTTCAAGATGCTGACGCTCAAACTTATTGGACCACAGATTCAGTTCGAGGACTGGTTTGTGATGATAGATCTGAAAGATGCATATTTCCACATAGGAATATCGCCCAGCCACAGGAAGTTCCTGAGGTTTGCATTTGGAGACAATATGTACCAATTTCGGGTTCTTCCCTTCGGGCTAACTTTATCCCCTCACACCTTCACAAAGTGCATGGATGCTGCTCTGGCTCCCTTGCGACTCCAGGGCATCCGTGTACTAAACTACCTGGACGACTAGTTAATTCTAGCATGATCCAGGGAACAGGCGGTTCAACATCGAGATGTTGTTCTTGCCCACATGAGGAGCTTGGGGCTCAGGTTGAACCTCAAGAAAAGTATGCTTTCTCCAGTGCAGAGGACAACTTTTCTAGGGGTTATATGGGATTCTACTACAATGAGGGCGTTTCTGTCCCTAACACGCGTAGGATCGATCCTATCAACTTTGAGCAAGATAAAACTAGGTCTGGGCATCCCCTCCAGTCTCTACGAGAGACTGTTGGGCCTTATGACAGCAGCAGCCAACGTCATACCATTGGGCCTATTGCACATGAGACCATTTCAGTGGTGGCTGAAAAGTGGGGGCTTCATCCGAGGATGAAACCTCTGAGAGCAATCAGTGTCACCCGGCGATGCCTACGTGCTCTGAGTATTTGGAGGTGCCCACAGTTTCTAGCCTCGGGTCACACTCTAGGGGTATCTCCTTACTGCAAGACAGTAATGACAGACGCGTCCCTCACGGGCTGGGGTGCAGTCTCACCCTCACGGTCTTTGGAGCGTCCCTCATCTGGAGTGGCATATAAATCGCCTAGAGATGTGGGCCGTATTCCCAGCACTGAAATTCTTTCTTCCTCAGAGGTGAGAGGTCACCATGTGCTAGTTGTGTCAGACAACACAGTGGTGGTCTCATATATCAACCACCAGGGAGGGTTATGTTCACGCCCCCTGTTCAGGCAGGCGCAACTAATCCTTTTCTGGGAAGAGGGAAAGATCTTGTCATTGAGTGCAATGTACATTCCGGGCAGCTGGAATGTAGGGGCAGACATCCTGTCAAGGCAGGGGCTGAGGCCCAGGGATTGGAGGCTCCATCCACAAGTGGTGGAGTCCATATGGCAGAGGTTTGGACAAGCTGAAGTGGATGTGTTCGCCTCTGAGGAGACAACACACTGCCCGCTGTGGTTCGCCCTCCCTCCTCCCTCACCACTGGGGCTGGACTCCATGGTGGACACGTGGCCGAGGTCACGTCTATATGCTTTTCCCCTGATCGCTCTGCTCCCACAAGTTCTAGTGAGAGTTCGCCAAGACCGTCTACGTCTGCTGCTAGTAGCACCTTATTAGCCAGTTCAAATATGGTTCTCGGAGATAACTTCCCTGCTCGACGGTACTCCCTGGGAGATTCCCATCCGCAGGGATCTACTGACTCAAGCCGGAGGGCTGATTTATCTCCCTCGGCCAGAACTATGGAAACTGTGGGTCTGGCCCCTGAGGGGCAACAGCTCATAGATTCTGGTTTCCCAACTGAGGTTGTAGATACCATGTTAAATGCTAGAGCACCATCCACAAGGAAATTGGATGCGCTCAAGTGGCGGCTTTTTGTCTTGTGGTGTGAGGAACATCAGCTAGACCCAGTGAACTGCGCAACAGCTACAGTCCTGGAGTTCTTACAAGAACCTTTCTCAGCAGGGTTGGCTCCTTCTACAATCAGGGTTACGTGGCTGCTGTTTCGGCCAGCCACGCCCCGGTTGATGGAGCCTCTGTGGGGCAACAACCTCTAACTTCGAGGTTCATGCGTGGTGTCAGATGGCTGAGGCCCATCTGCAGGCCACGCATACCTTCCTGGGACCTTTCTGTGGTCTTGGAAGGTCTGTCAGGGGCCACATTTGAGCCCTTAGAGTCAGCTTCTGAGAAGCTTCTGACTCTAAAGGTAGCTCTTCTGGCCCTGACATCTCTCAAGCGAGTGGGAGGTCTACAAGCTTTCTCTGTTGCCCATTCCTGCCTTGACTTTACCCCTGGATTAGCCAAGGCCTCTCTGTATCCTAGGCCGGATTATATTCCTAAAGTGCCTACATCGGTTGCCCACCCTGTGGTGTTGCAGGCTTCCTGCCCTCCTCCATTCCTCACACCAGAACAAGACAGGATGCCCCTGCTGTGTCCAGTAAGGGCTCTCTGTACTTACGTCCACCACTCCGGCCAGTGGCATAAGTCGGAGCAGTCGCTGGTCTGCATTGGCGGCGACAGTAAAGGTAATGCTGTGTCAAAGCAGCGCATCTCTAATTGGATAGTGGAAGCAATCTCTATGGCTTACAAGGTGTGCGGTCTCACCACGCCTCTGGGCACGCCTCCTCGAGGGCTTTGTCCAAAGGGGTCCCCTTGCAGGACGTGTGTGCTGCTGCAGGATGGTCTATGCCACACACATTCATTCGTTATTACAGCCTGGATATTCATTACACCCCGGCTCAAGTATCTTGCAGTGATCCTTGGGCTTGGGTCTTTTTGAACAGGCCGTACCCTCGGTATGACTGAGTGGGTATTCCCGTTCCCATACTGTTATGCTAAATGCAAAGTCGAAGTTCCCATTGAAAGGGAACGTCAGGGTAAACCTGTTCCCTGAGAAGGGAACGAGACATTGCATAGCTCTGTCATACCAGGGCAGGCCTGTGAATTGCATCTTCGCTTCAGATAATAAAGGCTGGCGTTGTGGTTCACAGGTGCCATATATATATCATGCGACGTGCTTAATTGCCACGTCACCTGATCATGGCAGGCCTATAAGTAGAAGCATGATTTTACACAAGCTTCAGATACCGGTCACACGCGCAAGGCGCTTCCCATACTGTTATGCTAAATGCAACGTCTCGTTCCCTTTTCAGGGAACAGGGTTACATGCGTAACCCCGACGTTTGCCTACATATTTGAGTTAAAGCCTCCTGAGCATCAGCCTGCAGTATGGCTCATGAATTCAGACCCTATTTTTACAACTCAGTTGCTACCATGGATAATGATGTGACCATTTCTGGTTTTGAAGATGGCAAAAACATCAGTGAAACCCTAGAAAAAAGGAATCTGGCCTATCTAACAATGAATGATAAAACTGATGGTCACATATCCAACACTGTGCTAGCCATCATCCGTGCAATGACAGAAGAACTTTTGGACAGGATTTTTGATATAGATCGGACAGACAACTACCACATACTGTCATGCACCTACAGATGAAAAAGCTGTTTAAACCATGGTTGAAATACATGGTGGCTAGAGGTCTGAAATTGTGCAGTATCAAACACACTCCATCCCTGGAAAAAATTCAAGGTATCGCTGAAGCCGTCATCTGGAATTGGCAAGACGAGCCTCACATCAAATCTGTTCTGAATGAGGTTAAAGAAAAAAACAAAAGAAATTTGCAGTGACCAGGTGTATGAAGATGTTGTGGACTACTGGACCTTTCACTCATCTCTGAAACCCCCTGACCAGCCACATACATAGGAAACTTCAAAGCACGCCATGTCTATTCTGACTGCAAGTAAAGCCTGAAGAGTAAGTTTATATCTGTTCCTCAAAAAGTTGTTGAACTGAGTCAACTATCTAAGTATTTTTACTAATCATCTTCCTGTTGATATAGAAGTCGTTTATTGACTAGAAATGTTTATAACCAATGTGTGAGATTTTACTAAAAAATGGGTTTCTTTGTTCGATGTAAATACCTTGTATACTTCACACTTATGTGCAACAAGTTTTATCTATCATACTTGCTGAACCCTTTGAATGCAAAACTGGTCATGTATTATGCATTATCCACTTACAGTATCTCACATAAGTGAGTACACCCCTCACATTTTTGTAAATATTTGATTATATCTTTTCATGTGACAACATTGAAGAAATAACACTTTTCTACAATGTAAAGTAGTGAGTGTACAGCTTCCATAAGAGTGTAAATTTACTGTCCCCTCAAAATAACTCAACACACAGCTATTAATGTCTAAACTGCTGGCAACAAAAGTGAGTACACCCCTAAGGGAAAATGTCCAAATTGGGCCCGAAGTGTCGATATTTTGTGTGGCCACCATTATTTTCCAGCACTGCCTTAACCCTCTTGGGCATGGAGTTCACCAGAGCTTCACAGGTTGCCAATGGAGTGCTCTTCCACTCCTCCATGACAACATCACTGTGCTGGTAGATGTTAGAGACCTTGTGCTCCTCCACCTTCTGTTTGGTTCGAATTCGGAGTTCGATGGAGTAAGACGCGAAGTTGGAGGCTCCTGCTGATTTTGATTAAAATTGTAATTAATTAGCGCTTTTTGGTCATATAATATATTTTGACTTATTCTACTTCTTTTCCTTGTTTGCACTTTTAACTTTGTGGCTCGTTAAAATGTCTGGAAAGAACACGAAAACCCGTGGTAGCATTCAGACACAACTGAGGCCTAGGGTGCGCGCCGTGAGCGAGCCCCCTTCTTCCCCTGAAACCTCTTCTGCATTGCCGAGTGGTGACCCTGTCTTCGCCGCACTCAAGCTTGAGTTGCTGGCTTCACTGAGGAAGGACATTGCCAATATTTTTAAAAAGGAGTCCCAGGAGATTCTCAGGGATGCACTGTCTACTATCCAGCTTGACCTGCAGGCGGTGAAAACACAGCTGGCTAGTGATAAAGTTGCTACTGAGGCTACCATATCAACACTGAAAGGTACTGTTGGGGAAATGCAGCACGCTCTCTCCGGTTGCACCGATGACATAGTTCATATGAAGACTACTATCGAGTCTCTCACTGCGACCGTGACTCAATTAGAGAATAAATGTGAGGATTTGGAGTCGAGGTCACGGCGCAATAACGTTAGGATAGTCGGAACTCCAGAGGGCACTGACACATGTACAACTGCTGCTGTAGCGACCTTGTTAAAAGAGGCGTTTGGTCTGGAGAAGGAGCCGGTTTTGGACCGGTCCCACTGGACCCTTCAGCCGAAGCCCAAGCCTGGTGAATGACCACGAGCTATTGTGTGCAGATTCCACTATCACAGTGACTGTGTTGATATTTTATGCCGTGTGAGAGAGACCCAGCGGATTAAAGTGAGGGATTTGACTATCTCCGTTTTCCCTGACTACACAGCCAAGACAGCCTGGGCCCGGGCCGCGTTTAACGAGGTTCGGCGTCAACTTCGTGATATTGAGGGTGCTTGCTATGCAATACTTCACCCAGCTCGGCTTTGCATTACATATAACAGTGTCCAGAAGGACTTTATTTCAGCGGAGGAAGCAGGAGACTATGTTAAACTCTTGATATCGGGGTGAACTGCATCACCTATATAGTGGAGTATTTTTTTTTAGTTTTCTTTTATTATTTTTTTAAATAATACAACAGAATTCGGATTCTTATTGAAGATATTGTCGATGCATTACTTCGTCTAGATTTTGTGGACTCACTCCTCTTAAATCTATTTCTGTATTAATGTGCTTCTCTGTTGTGTTGCTCTGACTGGGTTAGAGTTTCTATTTATTTAATTTTATTAGTGTTATCTCCTCAACTTTACGTGCTAAACTGTTATATTATTAGTTACAAGTCTTTAAAAGATTAGGACATAAGGACATTTGTTAATGTGCACAGACTATTTATCAGATTTGAAGTCAGAAGGGGACCTTTCTCTTACTGGAATTTTTTTTGTTTAGGTAATTTTGTTTGTTAGTTCAGCTTACTCTTTGAGTTGTTTTCACATTGTGGACAACTCTTGGTGGGAAACACTGCTGTCTCCCTTGTTTTATGGAGACTTTGGATGTGTGTTTGGGGGGGAGGTCCCACTTCATCTCTAATTGGCTATTTATATTCCTATGGTTTACTTTATTTAAATGGATAGTAGTAATATGGATCCCAGCATAGCTTGGACAGGCACGCCTTTAAGATTTATTAGTTGGAACGTCAGAGGTATGGCTAATCCTGTCAAGAGATCTAAGGTTTTTACACATTTTAAACGTTTAAACTCCAACATAGTATTTTTTACAGGAGACGCACCTACGTATTAAAGATCATCAAAGGTTACACTGCCCTTGGGTGAGTCAAGCCTTCCACTCGAACTTTAATTCAAAAGCAAGAGGGGTCGCTGTTTTAATTGACAAAAGGTTACAGTTTTCGTCCACTAACGTTATCGTTGATGCGAATGGTAGATATATTATAGTTGCTGGTACTCTAATGCAAAGACAGGTATTGTTGGTAAATGTATACGCTCCAAACTTTGATGATGTGGAATTTGCTAATAGATTGTTGAGCAATCTCCCTTTCTTAAATACTCACCCGTTGATTTTCGGTGGAGATTTAAACTGTGTAATTGACCCAAACTTAGATCGGTCTAATCCCCGTACTCTGAATCAGTCTGCAATGTCTAAAACATTTTCCGAATTTATGTGTCAGAATGGTCTCATTGATCCCTGGAGATCCCATAACCCCTTTCTTAAAAAGTTTTCTTTCTTCTCCCAGGTGCATCATTCCTATTCGAGGATTGATTATTTTTTTTATAGACAGCACTCTTGATTCTTGTGTAGTTTCTTCTGTCTATTTGGGTATTGTAATTTCTGACCATGCGCCTCTACAATTAGATATTCATCTTTCAATTTATAAACGTAGCCCAACGCCTTGGAGATTTAATTGTCTTCTTTTAGCAGACAGTGAATTCTGTGAGTTCATTTCCACTTCTATAGATGACTTTCTTTCCTTCAATCAGAATGACTCCACCTCTTATTCATTGTTATGGGAGACACTTAAATCCTATATCAGAGGGCAGATTATTTCTTATTCTGCTTGCTGTAATAAAAAACGCACTGCTAGGGTTCAGTAACCTCGATCAAAGATGTGCATTGCACCCCTCTCCAGAACTTCTTAAACAGCGTCTTGATTTGCAGGCAGAATTTAATCTTATTTCGACTAAAGAGGCGGAACGCTTATTGTTACGTACTCATGGTTCATATTATGAACATGGTGACAAGCTGAGTCATTTACTGGCACATCAGCTACGGCAACAGGCCACTTCCCGTCTCATACCTAGTATAAAAAACACTTATAATATTGTCACTACAGATCCCATGGAAATTAATGCTACTTTTAAATCGTTTTACTCTTCGTTTTATAATTCAGAATTTCCAACAGACAATACTAAAGTGAATGAATTTCTTCAAAATCTTTGTAACCCTGTTATTGATTCGAATACTGCTATGCAACTGGACTCCCCACTCTCTCTTGAAGAAATTTTTATTTCAGTTAAAACTATGCAATCTAACAATGCTCCTGGCCCGGATGGGTTTCCAATTGAATTTTTAAAAAATGTTTAATGGAAAATTAGCTCCATTGCTTTTGGCTATGTTCAATGAATCTTTGGAATGTGGGTCTTTGCCTCCAACATTGACACAAGCCACGATAGCTCTGCTTCTTAAGGAGGGTAAGGATCCATCCTCCTGCGGTTCTTATAGACCGCTGTCTCTGCTTAATGCATATGTAAAGGTGTTGGCGAAAGTAATGGCATCTCGTTTAGAGAATGTACTCCCTTATATTATATCTGAAGAGCAGAACGGTTTTATAAAGGGACGTTAATTGTTTTTTAATACCCGTACACTCTTTAATATCATTTATTCAAAGCATTTGCCTGTGCTCCCTGAGATTGTGATTTCATTAGATGCTGAAAAAGCATTTGATAGGGTTGAGTGGGAGTATTTGTTTGCAGTCTTGAGGAAGTTCGGATTTGGAAGTTTATTTCTTGGATTAGCCTCCTTTACTCATCCCCTAATGCCAGAGTTCAGACAAACAATATTTATTCGGATTATTTTGCTCTCGGACAAGGGTGTCGTCAAGGTTGTCCTTTATCCCCTCTGCTTTTTGCTGTCGCTATCGAGCCGCTGTCTATTGCACTAAAATCTTCTCCCTTGTTTAAAGGAATAGTTCGATACGGTGTACAATACAAGTTGTCACTATATGCTGATGATTTGTTATTGTATGTAACCGATCCTATTGCCTCTATGCCAGCTGTCTTGGGTGTTCTGGAGTCCTTCTGTGTTGTCTCTGGTTATAAATTAAATTTAGATAAAAGCGACTGTTTTCCTGTCAATACTGCAGCATTTTCTCTTCAACAGTCAGATTTACCGTTTCGATTTAGTCAGTCAGGTTTTAAATACCTAGGTATCAACGTGACACGTTCTTTATCTAATCTTTTATCAGCTAATTTCACTCCCCTTATCTCAAAGGTTACATCTAACGTTCAGAGTTGGGGTAACTTACCCCTTTCTCTAATTGGCAGGATCAATGTCATCAAAATGAATATATTACCAAAGTTTCTTTTCTTGTTCCAGCAAGTGCCTCTTTCTCTGCCAAAATCATTCTTCGATTCATTGGATAAGATAATTAGTACATTTATTTGGGGAGGGAAGCCACCAAGGGTTAGTAAATCTTTATTGCAGAAATGTAGACTTAGTGGAGGACTTGCATTACCCAATTTTCAATTCTATTACCCTTTTCCTTTGTTAGTATAAAAAGAAAAAAACCTGTGAATGTTTACTGCTGTGTGTTGCTCAATTTGTTTTTTTTTTCTTCTCAATGGAATATTTGGGAAAGGGAGGGGAGGAGAGAAGAGAAAAGGTGATGTTCAGCAGACATGTTTGGTAGTCGTGTTCAACAGAAATGTTCAGCAGAAATGTTTAGTTCAGCAGAAATGTTTAGTCCAGCAGAAATGTCCAGCAGAAAAGTTCAGCAGAAACGTTCAGCAGAAATGTCCAGCAGAAAAGTTCAGCAGAAACGTTCAACAGAAATGTACAGCAGAAATTTTCAATAAAAATGAAACTGGATCACCTTCTGTTTGAGGATGCCCCACAGATGCTCAATAGGGTTTAGGTCTGGAGACATGCTTGGCCAGTCCATGACCTTCACCCTCAGCTTCTTTAGCAAGGCAGTGGTCGTCTTGGAGGTGTGTTGGGGGTCTTTATCATGCTGGAATACATGCTGGGATCATTCTCTGCTTCAGTATGCCACAGTACATGTTGGCATTCATGGTTCCCTCAATGAACTGTAGCTCCCCAGTGCCGGCAGCACTCATGCAGCCCCAGACCATGACACTCCTGCCACCATGCTTGAATGTAGGGAAGACACACTTGTCTTTGTACTCCTCACCTGGCTGCTGCCACACACGCTTGACACCATCTGAACCAAATAAGTTTATCTTGGTCTGATCAGACCACAGGACATGGTTCCAGTAATCCATGTCCTTAGTCTGCTTATCTTCAGCAAACTGTTTGTGGTCTTTCTTGTGCAGTATCTTTAGAAGAGGCTTCCTTCTGTGACGACAGCCATGCAGAACAATTTGATGCAGTGTGTGGCGTATGGTCTGAGCAAAGACAGGCTGACCCCCCCACCCCTTCAACCTCTGCAGCAATGCTGGCAGCACTCATACGTCTATTTCCCAAAGACAACCTCTCGATATGATGCTGAGCATGTGCACTCAACTTCTTTGGTCGACCATGGCGAGGCCTATTCTGAGTGGAACCTGTCCTGTTAAACCACTGTATGGTCTTGGCCACCATGCTGCAGCTCAGTGTCAGGGTCTTGGCAATCTTCTTATAGCCTAGGCCATCTTTATGTAGAGCAACAATTCTTTTTTTCAGATCCTCAGAGAGTTCTTTGCCATGAGGTGCCATGTTGAGCTTCCAGTGACCAGTATGAGGGAGTGTGAGAGCGATGACACCAAATATAACACACCTGCTCCCCATTCACACCTGAGACCTGGTAACTCTAACAAGTCACATGACGCCGTGGAGGGAAAATGGCTAATTGGGCCCAATTTGGACATTTTCACTTAGGGGTGTACTCACTTTTGTTGCCAACGGTTTAGACATTGATGGCTGTGTTAAGTTATTTTGAGGTGACAGCAAATTTACACTGTTACACAAGCTGTACACTCACTACTTTACATTGTAGCAAAGTGTCATTTCTTCAGTGTTGTCACATGAAAAGATATAATCAAATATTTACAAAAGTGTGAGGGGTGTACTCACTTTTGTGAGATACTCTGTGTGTGTGTGTGTGTGTGTGTGTGTATGTATGTATGTATATATATATATATATATATATATATATATATATATATATATATATATATATATATATATATATATATGCATTATATTCTAAATTGTAAAATTTTTCACATATTCATATATTATAGTTTTATTCTTTTTTTTTCTTATTAGATTTTTAACTATATTATATTTTATTTTCATTCTCTTTTACATACAGTCGTTAATAAAAGCATTTCACTGCATGTCATGTATGGTCATGTATGTGACAAATTGATTTGATTTGATAAGGGTGAAAATCAATATTGCCAATATGCCTATAGATCATGTTTTGGGCCGTCAGGCAGCACTGCATTAAGAATAGGTATGATTCTGTAATGGAAATCATTGCATCGGCTAAGAAACATCTCCAGAACTCATTGTCTGTGAACACAGTTTGCTGTGCCACCCATAAATGCAGGTAAAATTCTATCATGCAAAGTATATGGACTGTTGTTAAAAGAAGAGGGGATGCTACACAGTGGTAAAAATGGCTCTGTCCCAACTTTTTTGAGACATGTTGCTGCCATCAACTTCAACTTTACCATATTTTCCCTTAAAATGTTCTACTGTGAATAAAATGTAGGTTTATGAGGTTTGCAAATCATGCATTATGTTTCTATTTACATTTTACACAGTGGCCCAACTATTTTGGAATTGGGGTTTTGTTGATGCTGTTTGCTTTGTTTGTTTTGTTGTTTGCTGTTTGTTTTTTTTGTTTATTTGTTTTTCTTGCTGTTGTATATCCAGTCATTACAGGCCAGACCATTGCTTAGCATCATTTAGCTACTGACAGGATACCAGGCTATAAGAACCTTCTAGTATTACACCAGTATTAAATCAGGAAATCTCGCCACAGAGCCTGTTCTGTCATCACTGTAAGACATGAGTCGTCCTACACAGTCATTAGCAGCAGTATTGATAATTATAATATTTTTATTATACTATATTGGTTTTCGTGATAATACAATGCTTTCATTGAATATAAAAATCATGAAAGTATTCAACAATGATTTGTTGTTGTATATTAAATGCCACACAAAGTGATCACCTTTTGTTGGTGGAATATACATGAAGAGTGACACCTTTATGATGATTTTTGATCAAATGAAATAAAGACCAGATCTAATATATAGATACAGTGAGGGAAAAAAGTATTTGATCCCCTGCTGATTTTGTACGTTTGCCCACTGACAAAGAAATGATCATTCTATAATTTTAATGGTAGATTTATTTGAACAGTGAGAGACAGAATAACAACAAGAAAATCCAGAAAAACGCATGTCAAAAATGTTATAAATTGATTTGCATTTTAATGAGGGAAATAAGTATTTGACCCCTCTGCAAAACATGACTTAGTACTTGGTGGCAAAACCCTTGTTGGCAATCACAGAGGTCAGACGTTTCTTGTAGTTGGCCACCAGGTTTGCACACATCTCAGGAGGGATTTTGTCCCACTCCTCTTTGCAGATCTTCTCCAAGTCATTAAGGTTTCGAGGCTGACGTTTGGCAACTCGAACCTTCAGCTCCCTCCACAGATTTTCTATGGGATTAAGGTCTGGAGACTGGCTAGGCCACTCCAGGACCTTAATGTGCTTCTTCTTGAGCCACTCCTTTGTTGCCTTGGCTGTGTGTTTTGGGTCATCGTCATGCTGGAATACCCATCCACGACCCATTTTCAATGCCCTGGCTGAGGGAAGGAGGTTCTCACCCAAGATTTGACGGTACATGGCCCCGTCCATCGTCCCTTTGATGCGGTGAAGTTGTCCTGTCCCCTTAGCAGAAAAACACCCCCAAAGCATAATGTTTCCACCTCCATGTTTGACAGTGGGGATGGTGTTCTTGGGGTCATAGGCAGCATTCCTCCTCCTCCAAACACGGCGAGTTGAGTTGATGTCAAAGAGCTCCATTTTGGTCTCATCTGACCACAACACTTTCACCCAGTTGTCCTCTGAATCATTCAGATGTTCATTGGCAAACTTCAGACGGGCATGTATATGTGCTTTCTTGAGCAGCGGACCTTGCGGGTGCTGCAGGATTTCAGTCCTTCATGGCGTAGTGTGTTACCAATTGTTTTCTTGGTGACTATGGTCCCAGCTGTCTTGAGATCATTGACAAGATCCTCCTGTGTAGTTCTGGGCTGATTTCTCACTGTTCTCATGATCGTTGCAACTCAACGAGGTGAGATCTTGCATGGAGTCCCAGGCCGAGGGAGATTGACAGTTCTTTTGTCTTTCTTCCATTTGCGAATAATCGCACCAACTGTTGTCACCTTCTCACCAAGCTGCTTGGCAATGGTCCAAGCCCATTCCAGACTTGTGTAGGTCTACAATCTTGTCCCTGACATCCTTGGAGAGCTCTTTGGTCTTGGCCATGGTGGAGAGTTTGGAATTTGACTGATTGATTGCTTCTGTGGACAGGTGTCTTTTATACAGGTAACAAACTGAGATTAGGAGCACTCCCTTTAAGAGTGTGCTCCTAATCTCAGCTCGTTACCTGTATAAAAGACACCTGGGAGCCAGAAATCTTTCTGATTGAGAGGGGGTCAAATACTTATTTCCCTCATTAAAATGCAAATCAATTTATAACATTTTTGACATGCGTTTTTCTGGATTTTCTTGTTGTTATTCTGTCTCTCACTGTTCAAATAAATCTACCATTAAAATTATAGACTGATCATTTCTTTGTCAGTGGGCAAACGTACAAAATCAGCAGGGGATCAAATACTTTTTTCCCTCACTGTACAGGCAATGACTTTTTATCATGCATCTTGTACCTGGCATTATAGTGCAGACTTAATACTTTAATACAAGACTTAATACCGAGACAGATACAAGCATTATATTAAAAATTTGTGAAATGTGTAAAAAATGTGATTGCCTGGTATAACATCCAGGCTGTAGTATTATAATGGCTATGGTTAGGGATTTTATACCTGTGAACCTTTATGACAAGATTTCTTAAAAACTGTATCTGTATTTTTGTCTGTTTAGAACACATTACTTGTTCATTCAGATTGATGTACTGTATTCAGTCACATCCCTAACAGCCATACAGCAAATCTAGGTTACAACGGTCTGAGCACAGACTCACAGGCGAGGATTTGTTGGGTAGTGGAGTGAGGTGCTTTGGTGCTGGGATTCAGGAGGTTGCAGCTCTTTTTGTAGATGTTATAGAGCTCTGGTGAGGCAGCCAGGGAGTTTAATCTTCCTCAAGGTGCTTTCTTCTGTGGGACACAGAGAAAAGCATTACAGTTGGTTTGGAAGCGATAGCTCACCTGGCTGTAAGGGGAGAGCCTTTTTATACTCTCCCATCGAGTGCTGGATGATAGAGAGCTGCCATGCTGATCATTAGCTGTCAGCTGGGTGTGTTTCTTTAGCACTGCCTTGCAGCCATGTTCTGTCAGGCTGTCCAAAACAAGGGGAGCAGTTCTTTTGGCACCACAGTGGCAATTGTGGGAGGAGTGCTTTTTTTGTGCGCAGGCCGCCCTCCAGCCGTCACAACAGGAATAAAACCTAGAAAAGCTAGAATTAAAACAAGACAAGGTTATTTTCTCCAGCTCCAAAAAATTGTCATGCTGTATTTAGAACTGTGTAAAATTAAGGCTAAAATTTAGATTATAGTGTTTAACTGCTAAAAATGATCAACTGCAATTTTTGTTCACAGTGTTCTACAGAGAGCCATAGGCAGCATAGAAAAGATCATCATCACAGATACAGGGTAAGATCAAAATCAACAACATGACTGTAACAGTGACACACTGGTATTATAAACTTGTTTGCTATTATTAACTACAGAGTGATTAGAATATAGAGAACATACAGTAGAATAAAATAAACATAGTGAGATCATAAAAAAGAGCTATCTGTGATAACTGTGATCTTAAAGTTTAATAATTAGACCCCATGTCTCACCACATCCTCCTACTTCACCATTTCACAGGCATGATCCAGAATCTGCTGCTGTAAATGAATTCCAGAAAGAGTTCAAATTAAATCTGATGAAGAAGTTTCAGTGTTTGAATGGAGTGGTAATAAACCTCGGAAACCAAACACTCCTGAATGAGATCTACACAGAGCTCTACATCACAGAGGGAGACAGTGGAGAAGTCTGTAATGAACATGAGGTGAGACAGATCGAGGCAGCATCCAGGAGAACAACAACAGAGGACACACCAATAAAATGCAATGACATCTTTAAGCCCTTATCTGAACAAAACAAACCCATCAGAACTGTGCTGACAAGGGGAGTTGCTGGCATCGGAAAAACAGTCTCTGTGCAGAAGTTCATTCTGGACTGGGCTGAAGGGAAAGAAAATCAGGACGTCCACCTCATATTTCCACTTCCTTTCAGAGAGCTAAATTTGATGAAGGACCAGAACCTGAGTCTGATGGAGCTCCTTCATGTCTGTTTTAAGGAAACAAAAGAAACAGAAATGTCCAGTTTGGAAAAGGTTCTATTCATTTTTGATGGATTGGATGAGTGTCGTTTTTCTCTAGATTTCCAGAACACAGTGAGAGTGTGTGATGTAACTGAATCCGCTTCAGTGCATGTGCTGCTGATAAACCTGATCAAAGGGAATCTGCTTCCCTCTGCTCTCATCTGGATCACCTCCCGACCAGCAGCAGCTGATCAAATCCCCTCTGAGTGTGTCCATCGAGTCACAGAGGTACGAGGGTTCAATGACCCACAGAAGGAGGAGTACTTTAGGAAGAGAATCAGTGATCAGAGCCTGGCCAATAACATCATCACACACCTGAAGTCATTAAGAAGCCTCTACATCATGTGCCACATCCCAGTCTTCTGCTGGATTTCAGTTGCTGTTCTAGAGAAAATGTTGGGTGAAGCAGAGAGTGGAGAGATCCCCAAGACTCTGACTGAAATGTACACACACTTCCTCATCATTCAGACAAACATCATAAGAGAAAAGTACTCAAAGAAGCAGGAGAGTGATGAAGAAATGCTTCTTAAACTGGGACAACTGGCTTTTGAGCAGCTGAAAAAAGGCAACCTGATCTTCTATGAGGAAGACCTGAGAGAGTGTGGAATTGATGTGAGAGAAGCAGCAGTGTACTCAGGTTTGTGTACGCAAATCTTCAGAGAGGAGTTTGGGCTTCACTCAAGTAAAGTATACTCTTTTGTTCATCTGAGCATTCAGGAGCACCTTGCAGCTCTGTATGTGCACCTGACATTTAGGATGGAAAAGAGAAATGTTTTTAAAAAGAGTCAGTTCTCAATATGGTTCATGAAAGAAAAGATCATATCAGATGTACACAAGAGTGCTGTAGATCTGGCTTTAAATAGTCAGACTGGACATCTGGACCTTTTCCTCCGCTTTCTTCTGGGTCTCTCACTGGAGTCCAATAAGAAACTCTTGCATGCCTTAGTAGCACAGACAAGAAGTACCTCCCAGAGCATAAATTGTACAGTTCAATACATTAAGGAGAAGATCAGTGCAGATCTTCCTATAGAGAAATCCATTAATCTGTTCCATTGTCTGAATGAACTGGGTGATAATTCTCTAGTGGAGGAAATCCAACGCTACCTTAAATCTGGAAAACAAAGTGAACTCTCTTCTACACAATGGTCTGCTCTGGTGTTTGTGTTACTGACATCAGCACAGGAGCTGGAAGAATTTGACCTGAGTAAATATTTCAGTACAGATAAGATAACAGAAGATGTACTTCTGAAGATGATGCCTGTGATTGCAGCCTCCAGAAAAGCAATGTAAGTACAACTGAATATAACTGTTCTACTGTTACAATGTTAGAAAGAGAGAAACTTAAAAGACTCTGACAAACATGTACTTTGGGATATTTTCATTGAGTTAATGCAAATAGATAATTTAGGAAATAAAAATTGCATGAACAAAGTAATAACTGTGCCAGCCAGCTAATTTAATTTGAGGAAAAAAATGTCTGGGTTACTACCCTGTTCCCTGAGAAGGGAATGAGATGTCACTAAGCTTGACACTGTGGGAAGCGCCCTTGCGCGTGACCGGTATCTGAAGTCTGTGTAAAATCATGCCTATTTATTGGCCTGCCGTGGTCAGCTGATGTGGCATATTGTGCGACACGTAATTATAAGATGGCCCCGTCATCAGCCTTTATTATCTAAATCAAAGATGCAATTCAAAGACATGTCCTAGTATGACAATGCTACCCAATGTCTCATTCCCTTTTCAGGGAACAGGGTTACATGCAAAACCCAAAATCCCTTTCCACGGGAACTCATTGTTGTATGAGCTTCATGCTGTGGGAACGAGTAAACCCTCTCCATCATTCTGAGGGTATGGCCTGTCACAGAGGCTCCATCAATAGGGGCTGAAATGGCCACATAGACACTTATTGTAGAAGGAGACAACCATCCTGAGAAACATTCCTGTAAGAACTCCAGAACTGTAGCCATGCACCATTTACTGGGTTTCACTGATGTTCCAAGAATTTAACATGGTCTCTACAGCTTCAGTTACAGAATCTATGAGCTGGTGTCCCTCAGGGGCCAGATTCAAAGTTTCCATGGTTCCGGCCAGTGGTGATAAATCAACCCTCTGTCTTGAGACAATAGATCCCTGCAAATGAGAATCTCCCAGGGAGTGCTGTCCAGCAGCGATATTATGTCCAAAAAACATATTTGAGCTGTCCAATCCTCAGCCCCTGCCTTGAAAGGATGTCTTCCCCTACATTCCGGTTGCCTGGAATGTACATTGCACTCACTGACATATGAGACCACCGCTGTATTGTCTAACACATGGTGCCCTCTCAAGTGATATGAAGGAATTAATTGCTAAGAGTACGGCCCACACTTTTAGGTGATTTATATGCCACACTAGATGAGGTCCACTCCAGAGACCACGCGAGAGGTGTCTGACATTACCATATTGTGATAAGAGATGCCCCTAGAGTGTGACTAGAGGCTAGAAACTGGGCACACCTCCAAGTTCTCAGAGCACATAGGCATCGCCACTTGAGACAGATTACTCTCAGGGGTTTTGTCCTCAGATGAAACCCCAACTTTCAGCCACCACACCTGTGCAATGGGCCCCACGGTCTGATGTTAGTTGTTGCTGACATAAGCCCCAACAGTCTCCACAGAGACTGGAAGAGGATGCCCAGACCTAACTTCCTTGCTCAATGTTAATAGGATTGCCCTATGTGTGTTGAGGATAGACATGCCCTCATTGTATTCGAATCCCATATGACCCCTAGAAAAGTCGCTCTTGACTGGAGAAGCAACTTTCCCTGAAGTTCAACCTGAACCCCCAACTCCTCATGTGGGCAAGAACATTTACATTTACATTTATTCACTTAGCAGACGCTTTTATCCAAAGCGACTTACAAATGAGAAAGATACAAGCAAAGCGATACAATACAAGAAGTGCTACCATACAAGATGTATTAATTGAATTCCAGAAGAAGCAAAGTGCAGAGTAGAGGTGTAAGTGCATTTTTTTTTTTTTTTTTTTTTTATGAGTTGGTTAGGTGTTCATAGAAGAGGTGGGTCTTTAGCTGTTTTTTGAAGATGGTGAGAGATTCTGCGGTCCGGATTGAGATTGGAAGTGCATTCCACCACTGAGGAACAGTTAGTGTGAAGGTTCTGGAAAGGGACCTTGCGCCACACTGAGTTGGAACTGCTAAACGTCGGTCGCTAATCGATCGCAGATTGCGAGAGGGAACGTAGGCCTTCAGGAGGAAGTTGAGGTAGGAGGGTGCTGTTCCTGACAAGGTCTTGTAGGTGAGCATCAAGGCCTTGAACTTGATGTGGGCAGCTACAGGAAGCCAGTGGAGGGAGATGAAGAGGGGTGTGACATGGGTTCTCTTGGACTGGTTGAAGACGAGGCGTGCTGCAGCATTCTGAATCATCTCAAGGGGTTTGATGGAGCTGGTTGGGAAGCCTGAAAGCAGTGAGTTGCAGTAGTCCAGTTTAGAGATAACAAGAGCCTGGACTAGAATCTGTGTAGCCTGTTTGGTGATGTAGGGTCGGATTTTCATGATGTTGTAAAGGATGAACCTACAGGACCTTGCAGTTGCTGAGATATGGTCTGCAAAGGTCAAGCCATCATCAAGAATCACCCCAAGGTTCCTGGCCATCCTGGTTGGCATGAGTGTGAGTGAGCCGAGCTGTACAGTGAGGTTGTGGTTGATTGAGGGACAGGCTGGGATGACGAGAAGCTCAGATTTTGCCAGGTTAAGTTTAAGATGGTTTTCCTTCATCCAGACCGAGATGTCCGAAAGGCAAGCAGAGATGCGTGCAGAGATGGATGGATCGTCAGGCTGGAAGGACAAATGGAGCTGGTTGTCATCAGCATAGCAATGATATGAGAAGCCATGAGACTCAGTCACCTGCCCTAGAGATGTAGTGTAGATAGAAAAGAGGAGTGGACCCAGAACTGACCCCTGTGGAACGCCAGTTGTGAGTTGCTGAGTTTCAGAAATACCTCACCTCCATGATACCTTGAAAGATCTGTCAGAGAGATCCAAGAACAACATCTTGGACTGCTATAGAATTAACCAGTCGTCCACATAGTTTAGCACACAGATCCACTGGAGTCACAACGGCACCAGAACAGCATCCATGCACTTTGTGAATGTGCAGTGGGATTAAACTAGACGGAACGGAAGAACTGATACTGATACACGTATAATCGACCCTGATTATAATTTTAAATCAGGATTACTTCCAGGCTGTCACTGTGGCTGCCCGGTCCACTTGGCTTTCTGCTTGTCTTCTGTGCCTCCCTCACACTTCAGCAGGTCTGCCTGGTAGGCCTGCTACACTGACATTGTGTGCTGAGATTTTATATATATATATATATATATATATATATATATATATATATATATATATATATATATATATATATATTGCACTAAAGCCTTCTGTGGCTGTCTAATAAAATAAATCTTTTTCCAAATGATAGTAAAGTGTGATTTTTCTTTTATGTCTATTCTTTATATACATATATATACATATATATAGACATATATATATATATATGTATATATATATATATATATATATATATATATATATATATATATACACAGCATCTCACAAAAGTGAGTACACCCCTCACAATTTTGTAAATATTTGATTAGATCTTTTCATGTGACAACACTGAAGAAATGATACTTTGCTACAAGGTAAAAAAGTGAGTGTACAGCTTGTGTAACAGTGTAAATTTGCTGTCCCCTCAAAATAACTCAACACACAGTCATTAATGTCTAAACTGCTGGCAACAAAAGTGAGTACACCCCTAAGTTAAAATGTCATTAGCAACGTGTTATTTCTTCTGTGTTGTCGCATGAAAATATATAATCAAATATTTACAAAAATGTGAGGGGTGTACTCACTTTTATGAGATAGATATATATGTATATGTAATTTTACACTCCAGAGAGCTTCATGATCATTGCTTATTAATGATCTTCTTACATTAGTTACACTAATTTCCTAATTAATTACATAAACTGCAGTTCCTGTTACTGCACTAAGGCCCCTAATGTCTAATGTTTGTGTCTAATAACATAAATCTTTTGCTAAATAATAGTAAAGTGTGCTTTTTGTTTTATATATATTTTAAATCTCATTGCTAAGCTACTGCTTACAACACTTATAGGAAGAAACGGCACTGAGGATGTTTACAACAGATGCATTGATGTCATGGTGTAATGCCATAACAAAGTCATTTTTTAACTGTAATATAAACCCTTAACAAAATGATTTTGTAGTTTGTTTTTTTTAATGGAATGAGTTTATTTAATAAAAATCTGATTGGGCAGTGGACCATTATGGATATTTCTTTTATTTAAATCATCAATTCAATCAAATTATTTTACATTTCACTAAATCCAAAGAATAACCTGAATGTTATAATGGTTCTCCTAGATGTTGGCCGGAGTCTTCCTTTAAGCATATTGTCTAACTGGAGTTTGCACTTTTAGCATTTATGAAAATGAGAAGGTACTGGGAGAGTTTTGAGTACTTGATTGATAATTTGCACTAGTGTTTGTTCATTATATATTATTTTATTTCCTTCAGTATCAGGTGTGATTCACTTGGAGTGAAAAGTTGGTCAGCTCTGGTCTCAGCTCTCAACTCAGAAACCTTCAATCTGAGAGAACTGCATATGATTGTGAAAACACTGGATCTGTCCAATAATAAAATAGGAGATTCAGGAGTGAAGAGTCTCTGTGCTGTACTGAAGAATCCTCACTTTAAAGTGGAGACACTGAGGTAAGATCATCTCTCTGAGAGACACAATAACTCAGTAAAAGCAGCATTTGTATACAGTGTTGTTTTTCACTTGAACATTTCTGTAACAATACAACATGCAGAACAAACATCTGGGTTACGGATGTGACCCTGTTCCATAAGAAGGGAATGAGACGTTGCATGAGCTTCACACTATGGGAAGTTCCCTCTCACGTGAGCAGTATTTGCTCTGTGTAAAATTATGCCTATTTATAGGCCTGCCCTGGGTAGGTGAGGTGGCATTTCACACATCATGTGAAAATGGAACCTGTGAACCAGGTCATCAGCCTCTATTATCTGAAGTGAATACACGATTTACAGGCATGCCCCAGTATGGTAAAGCTATGCAACATCTCGTTCCCTTCTCAGGATTAAATGCGTGGGTAACACAGACATTCCCTTTCAAAGGGAACTCAATGTTTTGTGAGCTTCACGTGGTGGGATCGAGTATACCCACTCTGTCACAGAGGCTCCATTAACATGGGCATGGCTGGCCGAAGTGGCAGCCATGTAGACCCAAATTTTAGAAGAAGTCAACCTTTCTGAGAAAGGTTCCTGTAAAAACTCCAAGACTGTATCCATTGTGCAGTTTATTGAGTCTCAATGACGTTCCTAGTGTTTAACATGGTCTGTACTCAGGGGCCAGACTTACAGTTTCCATGGTCCCATCCAAGGGTGATAAATAAACTCTATGGCTTTAGACAATATATCCCTGTGAACGGTAATCTCCCAAGGAGTGCCATCCAGCAGAGATGTTATCTCAGAGAACCAAATTTAAGCTGGCCAATCCGGGGCTACTAGCAGCAGACACAGCATGAGCTTTACAAACTCTTGCTAGAACCTGTGGGAGTAGAGCAATTTGAGGAAAGGTGTACAGATGTGACCTTGCCCATGTGTGTACCCTGGCATCCAGCCCTGACCTTTGTTTAAAAAAATTTTTGGTGCAGGCGGAGTGAGGGCAAACCACAGAAGGCAGCGTGTTGTCTCCTCAGAGGTGAACACATCCACTTTTGCTCTGCAGAACCTATGCCATAGGGACTTACGCATGTGGATGAATTTACATTCCGGTTGCCTGGAATGTACATTGCACTCACAGACAAATGTTCCCATCAGCCAGAGAAGAATTAGTTAAGCCTGTCTGATTAGGTTGTGCAAACTAAATCCTGCCTGGTGGTTGATATATGAGACCACCATTGTATTTTCTAAAACATGGTGACCTCTCAACTGAGGAGAAGGAATTCAGTACTAGTAGAATGGCCACACTTCTAGGAAATTTATATGCCACACTAGATGAGGGCCACTCCAGAGACCGTGAGGGAGGTGTCTGAAATGACCATCTTGCTATAAAAGATGCCTCGAGAGTGTGACCCAAGGCTATAAACTGGGGACACCTCCAAGTTCTCAGAGCACATAGGCATTGCAGCATGACATTGATTACTCTCAGGGATTTTGTCCTTGGATGAAACCCCCATCTTTCAGCCACCATTGAATGGTCTCATGTGCAATGGGCCCAATGGTATGACACTGGCTGCTGCTGCCATAAGCCCCAACAGTCTCCATAGAGACTGAAGGTGATGCTCAGACCTAACCTTATCCTGATCAGGGTTGATAGGCTTGCCCTATGTGTGTTGGGTGACCACACCTCTGAAACAGGAAGGATCAAGCTATGAACTGGATCCATAACCCTTTTCTATGGAGGACAGAATGCATGGAGACACATTTGGCAGTAGTTTTCCAGGAGGTAGGCCACCACACTTTTCTTCTGTGCCTCCCTCACAGTTCAGTAGGTCTGCCTGGAAGGTCTGCCACACTGCCACTGTATGCTGAGACCCATAAGCAAGACCCATTGCCGCACTGGCTGCACCAACCAATCGTGAGGTGGTCTTACATGGTCTGGATGGCAATCCCTGATTTTGCTACTGTTGCTAGATCAAGTTGGCTTGCAAGCCACGTACACCTTTGGCATAGCAGAAGGCTGTTCTGTTTATTCCCCCAGTGGCTGAATAATGCCATGTCATGGGGTTATAAACATGGCATTCCCCAGAAGTGTGGGACTTCATGCTGCATTTCTGGGGAAAAAAGGAAGGTTCCTTTTCAAAGGGAACTCAACATTGCATGAGTTTCACGCTGTGGGAAGTGACCTTGTGCATGCATCTGAAGCATGTGTAACATCATGCCTAATTATAGGCCTGTGAACCACGTCATCAGCCTTATTATTTTCAGTGAGACTGCATGTTTGTGTGAATGTTCACAAAAGCATCTTTTCCCCTCTATCTTTTCATAAAAAAGAAACAAGAATCTCTTCACTTATCTGTTCCTTAAGAAAAACCCAGAAAAGTATGAGTGAGAGAGGAGTACTGTATGTCATGCCTTGTTCCCATTTCATCACGGAGATGGACAGACACACTTTCTGTGTGAAATGTCTAAGGGTGGAACACGCAACGGCAGCCCTCGAGAGGTCTGACTGTGCACATTGTGAATGCCTTACAATCTGGCAGCTCCACTCACAGCTCACTCTCTTCTTGGCTGAAGGGAGTTGCGTTTCAGAGCCTCGCAGATCTGGGCATCAGGTCCTGTGATTGTCGTATGGATCTGAAAGAGGAACCAGTGACAAGCGCTGCTCTATCTCTTGCTCTGTATATCAGGTCCAGCTCTCTGCCAGATTTGGAGCCTGTGTCATAACTCCTCCTTCCATTATGGCAAGCCAAAACACTCTCTCTGACAGCGAGGAGCCAGAAGGAGGTGGCAGCTCTCAAGCATATAAAGAGCTACTTGAAGTGATTACTAGGGCACTTGAAAAACTTAATCTAGACTGGCCAGGAAGAGGAAGTGGCTCATAGCAGGCTGCATGAGTGCTTTCTCCCCAGTTAATATAAATCTCCCTCACATAGCAGAAAACTCCTCCTTTTTCCAGAAGTGCATGATGAAATTTCATGATTCTGGGGAATACCACTCACTAGCCATATTTACAACCCTACAACATCAGATTATTCAGCCATCATGGGGAATGAACAGCAAGGCTATATAGCTATGCCAAAGTTGGAGGAGGCACTTGCGAGCTACCTCTCACCAATGATGGCAGGTAATTTAGGGCAAAGCCTATGCAGCAGCGGGTCTCGTTTGTGGGTCACTGTATACAACAGCAGTGCTGAGTGAGTGCAACATTGGAATTGGCATCCGTGTATTAAACTACATGGATGACTGGTTAAGTCTAGCATTATCCAGGTAACTGGTGATTCAACATCGAGATGTTGCTCACATGAGGAGCTTGGGGCTTAGGTTGAACCTCAAGAAAAGTATGGTTTCTCCAATGCAGATGACATCTTTTCTAGAGGTTATATGGGATTCTATTATGATGAGGGTGTTTCTATCCCCAACACATATTGGGTCAATCCTATTAACATTGAGCAAGGTAAATCTGGGTCTGGGCATCCCCTCCAGTCTCTATGAGTGATGAGAACGAAACCTCTAAATGTCTAGTGAAATGTCTTTTCAACACTGAAAGGTACTGTTGTGGAAATGGAGCACGCTCTCTCCAGTTACACCGATGACACAGCTCACATGAAGACTTCTATCAAGTCTCTCACTGCGACCGTGACTCAATTAGAGAATAAATGTGAGGATTTGGAGTCGAGGTCATGGTGCAATAACGTTAGGATAGTCTGCGTTCCAGAGGGCGCTGACACATGTACAACTGCTGCTGTAGCGGCCTTGTTAAAAGAGGCGTTTGGTCTGGAGAAGGAGCCGGTTTTGGACCGGTCCCACTGGACCCTTCAGCCCAAGCCCAAGCCTGGTGAACGACCACGAGCTATTGTGTGCAGATTCCACTATCACAGTGACTGTGTTGATATTTTATGCCGTGTGAGAGAGATCCAGCGGATTAAAGTGAGGGATTTGACCATCTCCGTTTTCCCTGACTACACAGCCAAGACAGCCTGGGCCCGGGCCGCGTTTAACGAGGTTCGGCGTCAACTTCATGGCATTAAGGGCGCTCGCTATGGAATACTTCACCCAGCTCAGCTTCGCATTACATATAACATTGTCCAGAAGGACTTTATTTCAGCTGTGGAAGCAGGAGACTATGTTAAACTCTTGATATCGGGGTGAACTGCATCACCTACACAGCTGGGTCTTTTTCGCTCCTTTTATTTTTATTTTTTGCACTCGGCCTTCCAACTCTACAGTATTCGGATTTTTATTGAAGATATCGTCGTTGCATTACTTCGCCTAGATTTTGTGGACTCACTCCTCTTAAATCTACTTCGGTATTAATGTGCTTCTCTGTTTTGATGCTCTGACTGGGTTAGAGTTTCTGTTTATTTAATTTTATTAGTGTTATCTCCTTGGCTTTACGTCCTACACTGTTATATTATTTGTTACAAGTCTTTAAAAGTTAAGGACATTATATTTGTTATTGTGCGCAGACTGTTTATCAGACTTGAAGTCAGTAAGGGCTTTTTCTCTTACTGGAAATTTTTGTCTTGGTAATTTTTTTGGTTAGTTCAGCTTACTCTCCGAGTTGTTTTCACATTGTGGACAACTTTTGGTTATTGTGGGAAACACCTGCTGTCTCATTTGTTTTATGGAGACTTTGGGTGTGTGTATGTTTGGGAGATTGTGAGAATAAACAAAACATGCCAGTGCTTTGAAGGATGTGAACTGGAACAGAATAATGTTAGTCAATTGCGAATCTGTTTTTAGAGTATTTAAACCTAACATGGTGAACAAATTCTATTATAGAATTAAGGCAATTTTATTGGAGTTATCTCATACAGTATGGCAAGTAATAATCTGGAAAGACCTTTGTAATATCACAGTCTAAAACTGGATTTAAAGAGAAGCGAATCAGTAAATGAATCACATGTAAATGAATTACATGTAGATGAATCACATGAAAATGAATAAATAAATTAAAAGACAGAAGCTCAATAAAGAAGAGATGTGCATGAATTAAGAAGTGTTTGTTTAAGAAACAGAATACTGTATCTATTTGAGAAATGTCTCCTAATGTCACCTGATTTTCTAATTAGGAGGCTCACATGGTATGTTTAAGTTCTTGGTTTGTTTGTTAATTTATAAGTTAATATAGTGTGTGAATTGATGTTTGCTTAATCGGCTATGCTAAGCTACCACGTGAACAGAAAACTAATTCATACACTATGTATCTAAATATAATTTTTATTTATTTTCAGTTTTTCATTTTCAGTGTCTTTATGGTGTCTGTGTGATGTCTATGTTGTTGACTGTGTCTGAAGAAGACATTAAGCGTTAAGTCATCAGTTGAAGCATCGTTTCTCTAACTCAGAAGAAAATGTTAAGGAGCCGTTACATCCTTCAACATTGAGGTTTATACGTGGTGTCAGGCGGCTGAGACCCATCTGCAGACCATGCATACCTTCCTGGGACCTCATGTAGTCCTACAAGGCCTGTCAGGTGCCCCATTTGAACCCTTAGAAGCAGGTAGGACATCTACAAGCACTCTCTGTTGCCCCTTCCTGCCTTGACTTTACCCTTGTATTAGCCAAGGCCTTCCTATATTCTAGGCTGGATTATATTTGTCACATAATCCACGTAATGAACATTAGGATGGATGCAAGTGCAGATAAAGAGCTTTTAATAAAGAGAGGCAGGTAGACAAATCCAAAACATGAGACAATAGCGTGGTCCAAAAACAGGCAATGGGTCAGGCGATCTGCAAGCAGGTGTAAAGTAGGCAGGGCATGAAACAAGAAACAAGATCAATAAAGATGAAACAAAACGAGGAACAGGGTACAAACATTTGGTATGGTGACAACACTCAATATTTCCCAAAGTCATTGTGTTCAAACAGTCTCTTCATACTATGTATGTGAATGCTCTGAATTTGATGCAGGTGTGCATGAATGAATGTGAGTGTTCTGGGACTTGCAGTCCATGGCGGCCATGTTTGTAGGCCGCAGTGCAGGATGGGAAATGTAGTCACTGGTTTGCTGTGATATGACAATATTCCTAAAGTGCATACATCTGCTGCTCAGCCAGTAGTGTTGCAGGTTTTTTTCCCTTCCCTCCTCCGTTCCTCACACCAGAACAAGAGAAATTGTACCTACTGTGTCCAGTAAGGGCTCTTTGCACTTACGTCCACCACTCCGGCCAGTGGCGTAAGTCGGACCAGTTGCTGGTCTGCTTTGGCAACAGCAGTAGTGGTGATGCTGTGTCGAAGCAGCACATGTCTAATTGGATACTAGAAGCAATCTCTATCGCTTATGAGGAGCATGGTCTTGCTACGCCTCTGGGCATAAGGGCTTTAGAATTACGTCCTTGAAGGCTTCGTCTAGAGAGGTACCCTTAAAGGAAGTGTGTGCTGTGATGGGGTGGTCTACGCCGTACACATTCATTCGATATTACAGCCTGGATATACATTCCACCATGGGCTCGAGTGTCTTGCAGTGACCCTCGGGCTCAGATCTTTTGAACAGACCATATCCTCACTCTGATGAAGTAGGTGTTCTTTTTCCCACAGCATGAAGCTCATACAATGTTGAGTTTCCTTTAAAAGGGAACGTCTGGGTTATGCATGTAACCCTGTTCCCTAAGAAGGGACTGAGACATTGCATAGATTTGTCATACTGGGTAATGCCTGTGAATAGCGTCTGATGGCTGTTTTACATACTTAATTGCCACATCACATGATCACAGCAAGGCTATACAGTAAATAGGCATGATGTTACACAAGCTTCAAATACCGGTTACACACGAGGGTGCTTCCCACAGTGTCAAGTTCATGCAATGTCTCGTTCCCTTCTCAGGGAAATGGGTTGTAACCAAGACATTTTCTGCAATGTGAGGAAGGGCTCTCCTTCTCTGTGGCTGCTCGGAGTCATAGAGGGTGGGTTGACTCTCCATACCGGAGGGAGAACCCATCGCCCTTCAGCTGAGAAGTGAGAGCTAAGAGCGGAGCTACTTCATTGTGCCCTTTTAAAAAAATGTACAGTGCATCCGGCAAGTATTCACAGCGCTTCACTTTTTCCACATTTTATTATGTTACAGTCTTATTCCACTATGGATTAAATTAATTATTTTCCTCAAAATTCTACAAACAATACCCCATAATGACAATGTGAAAGAAGTTTGCTTGAAATCTTTGCAAATTTATTAAAAATAAAAAAACAAAAAAGCACATGTACATAAGTATTTATGGCCTTTGTCATGACACTCAAAATTGAGATCAGGTGCATCCTGTTTCCACTGATCATCCTTGTTTCTACAACTTGATTGGCTTTCACCTGTGGTAAATTCAGTTGATTGGACATGATTTGGAAAGGAACACACCTGTCTATATAAGGTCCCACAGTTAACAATGCATGTCAGAGCACAAACCAAAGGCATGAAGTCCAAGGAATTGTCTGTAGACCTCAGACACAGGATTGTATCAAGGCACAGATCTGGGGAAGGGTACAGAAACATTTCTACAGCATTGAAGGCCCCAATGAACACAGTGGCCTCCATCATGGAAGAAGTTTGGAGCCACCAGGACTCTTCCTAGAGCTGGCCACCCGGCCATCGGGGAGATGGGCCTTAGGCCGGGAGGTGACCAAAAACCCAATGGTCACTCTGACAGAGCTCCATCGTGTCTCTGTGGAAAAAGGAGAACCTTTCAAAAGAACAACCATCTTTACAGCACTCCACCAATCAGGCCTGTATGGTATAGTGGCCAGACGGAAGCCACTCTTCAGTAAAAGGCACATGACAGCCTGAATGGAGTTTGGCAAAAGGCACCCGAAGGACTCTCATTCCAAAGATTGAACAAAGATTGAACTTTTTGGCCTGAATGGAAAGCGACATGTCTGGAGGAAACCAGGCACCAGTCATCACCTGGCCAATACCATCCCTTCAGTGAAGCATGGTGGTGGCAGCATCATGCTGTGGGGATGTTTTTCAGCGGCAGGAACTGGGAGACTAGTCAGGATCGAGGGAAAGATGAATGCAGCAATGTACAGAGACATCCTTGATGAAAACCTGCTCCAGAGCACTCTGGACCTCAGACTGGAGCGAAGGTTAATCTTCTACAAGACAACGACCCTAAGCACACAGCCAAGATAACAAAGGTGTAGCTACATGACAACTCTGTGAATGTCCTTGAGTGGCCTAGCCAGAGCCAAGACTTGAACCTGATTGAACATCTCTGGAGAAATCTGAAAATGGCTGTGCACCGATGCTCCCCATCCAACCTGATGGGGCTTGAGAGGTTCTGCAAAGAAGAATGGGAGAAACAGCCCAAAAATAGGTGTGCCAAGTTTGTAGCATCATACTCCAAAAGACTTGAGGCTGTAATTGGTGCCAAAGGTGCTTCAACAAAGTATTGAGCAAAGGCTGTGAATACTTATGTACATGTGCTTTTTTGTTTTTAATAAATTTGCAAAGATTTCAAACAAACTTCTTTCATGTTGTCATTATGGTGTATTGTTTGTAGAATTTTGAGGAAAATAATGAATTTAATCCATTTTGGAATAAGGCTGTAACATAACAAAATGTGAAGCGCTGTGAATACTTTCCGGATGCACTGTGTGTATGTGTGTGTGTGTATGTATGTGTGTGTGTGTGTGTGTGTGTGTATATACACACACAGAATCTCACAAAAGTGAGTACACCCCTCAGATTTTTGTAAATATTTGATTATATATTTTCATGTGAAAACACTGAAGAAATGACACTTTGCTACAATGTAAAGTTGTGAGTGTACAGCTTGTATAACAGTGTAAATTTGCCGTTCCCTCAAAATAACTCAACACACAGCCATTAATGTCTAACCCGCTGGCAACAAAAGAGAGTACACCCCTATGTGAAAATGTCCAAATTGGGCCAAAAGTGTCAATATTTTGTGTGGCCACTATTATTTTCCAGCACTGCCTTAACCCTCTTGGGCATGGAGTTCACGAGAGCTTCACAGGTTGCCATTGGAGTCCTCTTCCACTCCTCCATGATGACATCATGGATGTCGACTCCACCTTCTGTTTGAGAATGCCCCACAGATGCTCAATAGCGTTTAGGTCTGGAGACATGCTTGGCCAGTCCATGACCTTCACCCTCAGCTTCTTTACCAAGGCAGTGGTCATCTTGGAAGTGTGTTTGGGGTCATTATCATGCTGGAATACTGCCCTGTGGCCCAGTCTCTGAAGGGAGGGGATCATGCTCCGCTTCAGTATGTCATAGTACATGTTGGCATTCATGGTTCCCTCAATTAACTGTCGCCCCCTAGTGCTGGCAGTACTCATGCAGCCCCAGACCATGACACTCCCACCACCATGCTTGACTGTAGGCAAGACACACTTGTCTTTGTACTCCTCACCTGGTTGCTGCCACACACGCTTGACACCATCTGAACCAAATAAGTTTATCTTGGTCTCATCAGACCACAGGACATGGTTCCTGTAATCCATCTCCTTAGTCTGCTTGTCTTCAGGAAACTAGTTGTGGGCTTTCTTGTGCATCATCTTTAGAAGAGGCTTCCTTCTGGGACGACAGCGATGCAGACAAATTTGATGCAGTGTACGGCATATGGTCTGAGCACTGACAGGCTGACACCCCACCCCTTCAACCTCTGCACAAAGCTGGCAGCACTCATACGTCTATTTACCAAAGACAACCTCTGGATATGGCGCTGGGCACATGCACTCAACTTCTTTGGTCGACCATGGCGAGGCCTGTTCTGAGTGACCCTGTCCTGTTAAACCGCTGTATGGTCTTGGCCACCATGCTGCAGCTCAATGTCAGGGTCTTGGTGATCTTCTTATAGCCTAGGCCATCTTTATGTAGAGCAACAATTCTTTTTTTTCAGATCCTCAGAGAGTTCTTTGCCATGAGGTGCCATGTTGAACTTCCAGTGACCAGTATGAGGGAGTGTGAGACCGATGACACCAAATTTATCACACCTGCTCCCCATTCACACCTGAGACCTTTTTACACTAACAAGTCACATGACACCGGGGAGGGAAAATGGCTAATTGGGCCTAATTTGGACATTTTCACTTAGGGGTGTACTCACTTTTGTTGCCAGCAGTTTAGACATTAATGGATGTGTGTTGTTATTTTGAGGGGACAGAAAATTTACACTGTTACACAAGCTGTACACTCACTATTTTACCTTGTAGCAAAGTGTCATTTCTTCAGTGTTGTCACATGAAAAGATATAATCAAATATTTACAAAATTGTGAGGGGTGTGCTCACTTTTGTGAGATGCTGTATGTAACGTTATCCCAATATCTATATTATTGAACTACCTCTTCCAACATCATTAATTATTGATACTTAGATAATTAAAACATCATAAATATTATAAAATCACCCTTATCACACATATACATGGTTTTGCTAGCTTTCAGCAGCACTGCCCCTGTGCAGTACAGAACTGATGGGATATATGTCTGCGATTTACAAGTGTTCATCTCCAATTCCTCATCCAAATCCATATGGGACCTCCAGGATCTGAAACACATCTTGCTTTGGCTTATAAGCAAGAGAGCCAGAGCAGGACTGCACCATAGCATGATTCAAATAGCGACAGAAAATTAATGAGATTTTTTTTAAAAAACCTTCTTTTACTGGCGGTGACACAAACAGTCCAACATGCAGTCTTTTGCTGAAGATAATAAGGCTGATGATGTGATTTACAGGTGCCGTTTTTATAGTTATGCAATACCACCTCACCTGACCATGGCAGGCCTATAAACATTCATGATTTTACTCAGACTTTAGATACCAGTCATGCGTGAGGGCACTTCCCACAGCGTGAAGCGCATGCAAAGTTGAGTTCCATTTAAAAGGGAACAGATTATTCATTATTCATAATGATTTCTCTCCAGAATCACTTACAGTGGGGTTAAATAAGTATTTGATGCATCAACATTTTTTTCAGTAAATATATTTCCAATAAGGTTATTCACATGAAATTTTTACCAGACAGTTAATATCAGTATTAACTCAAGAAATCTGGAAGTATTTCTGCTATGGAGGTCAAAGGTGGATAACCAAGTTTGAGGAGAAAACAACAGGACAATTGTTGGCCATTGGGGACATAAAAGCCATACTGTGTCAGACTGTGGGCAAAGGTTAAACCAAAGAAATAATGGAGATGGCCAACTTGGAGAAAGAGATGGATGACCCCAGGTGTGATCCAATGCTGTTTGGCCTGGAGCAGAATGTTGTATGGGGAGCAATACAAAAAATGTACCCCACAAAGTTAGATCCATGGCTGCTAGAAACTATCACACTGAAAGAGGAAGAAAATTTAACGAAATTTGTGCAAGAGTTTCATGACAAATGGAGAATTGAGACAGGAGGCAAATGGGATGAGTCCTCTGCCAGTGCAGGACTCTTCAGGATGATGCTAAAGAAGGCCGTACCCGAGGAAGTGCAAAAAAAATTAGAAGGCATAGTGGAGCTGAATACAATGGAATGGACCTCATTCATGGCACAAGTAACACATCCTGTAGATCAGTACAGGATAAAGAAAAAAGGAACCGCCAAAATGCCCTGTGTAAACTAGGGGCAAATATACAATGTGACCCAACTGGCTGTGGGTTACATTACCAAAACCTAAAGCCACACAGTACTTGCTCCTCCAAGAACAAGACACGACTCCTCCAGTAACCGACAAAGTCTACTGGTTGGAAGTGGAGGACGTGGAGAAATCGGAATTATGGGAGAAGTTTGAAGAATGGAAACTCTGTTTGAGGTATATGCACCCGGACTGCCATGAAACACAAACTCCGTTACACTGTATAATCAAGTATGACAAAGGAGGATGGGACAAGGTGTTTGCCCAGTTGTGGGAAGAACTCAAAGAATCTAATAAGCATCCCCCCAGGGGTTAGCAGCCATGGTACAACTGCCAGAAAGACTGACAAATTGGTACCAGGTAGAGGATGCGGTCCCCCATGTCTCTCTTATGGTCACAAATAAGTTTGAACTTAAAGATTTAGGAGCAATGGTTAAGCAGGCTAGGGAAGTGAGGGAATGGAAACCAACTGAGATCCCATACTTACACAGGTCACCTGATGGACAGTTCATAGGTATCTCTGAAACAGCAGTAGACCCAATGGTAGCAACATGCATCGTGATTCATGATAGGACAGAGGTAGCTGCAGGGGAAGGGCATGGTAATGGTAGATGCAGGAAAAGATCCAGATCAGAAAGAAATGCTAAAAAAATGGCAGATAAGTTATGGATAAAGCACCCAACAGATGTAGGGTTAGTTGAATCAACAGGGCTAGCAAATATTAAAGTCAAGGAGAACATTCACCTGCCATTACAAAGAAAATACCTAGTGTCCTCACAAGCCAGGGAAGGTATTAGACCAACCATACAAGAGCTAATCGAAGCAGGTGTATTGATCCCCACCCGGAGCCCTTGCAACACTCCAGTCTTTCCTGTCAAGAAGCCCGATTCAGATAAATGGATGTTGGTATATGATTTGAGAGCTATAAAATGAAATAGTGGTACTCTAAACACCAATTCTTCCAGACGCGCACACGTTGTCATCAAACATACCTGAGGGAACAAAATATTATACGGTAATTGATCTCTGCTCTGCATATTTTAGTGTACCTCTCCACCCAGATTCTCAGCATCTATTTGCGTTCACTTATGCTGGACAACAATACACATACATGAGACTTCCTCAGGGATATTGTGAAAGCCCCTCTATATTTAACCAGGTTCTAACTTGTGACCTTGATAATCTGAATTGTCATAGCACCCTGTTGCAATACGTGGATGACCTTCTGCTTTGTAGCCTGACTAATGAACAGTATCAGGAAGACTCTGTAAAGGTGTTAACTATGCTAGCCGAAAACGTCCACAAAGTGAGTAGAGAAAAACTTTAGTTTTGTAAACCTAAAGTACTTGGGACATTTTCTAGAAGGGGCAAGCTGCAAAATTTCACTTAAGCCATTAGGAAAGCACCACAACCGCAAAACATACGACAAATTTTGGCATTCTTAGGAATGGCAGGTTTTAGCAGACCATGGGTCTTTCACTGTTATATTTCAGAAAAATTTGGCTTTGTGTCTGCTGTATTAACACAACAGCAACAAGGTGTTGGTAAACAGCCTATAGCGTGCTACAATACTGCATTGGACAATGTTGAGAAGGGAATGCCACCGTGTTATCGTGATTTAGCAGCTGCCGCATTTGCATACCAAAAGGCATCCTCAATTACTATGGGGCATCCAGTCACACTCTCCACAACCCATGCACTGCATGCATTATTGTCCAGTCAGTCTTTTGTTATTACCAACTCGTGACGCACAGGGTACAATGTCATTCTGTCAGCCCCCGAATTAACCATAGAAAGGTATAACACAGTCAACCCCACTTACAAAATGGTTACTCCCAAAGCCGGTTGCCCCATGAATGCGTGTCTGAATCAGAGAAGTTCCTTAAAGCACGTGCCAACTTACAGAATCAGCCTTTGTCAAACGCACATGTGTTCTTAGTAGATGGGTCATGTTTTCGAGCTGATATAGGGAATAAAGCTGGATTTGCTGTCATAGAGGCTAGTTGGATCTGCTTTTGTTAAATATAGTAATAGCGGTCTCTTTACCCCAACCCTGCTCAGCACAATTGGCAGAAATCAGGGCTCCGACTCCTGTGTATGAAATAGAGAGTGGTAAAAGCTGTACAATTTATACTGATTCAGCATACGCATATGGAGTGTGTCATGTATTTGGGCCTAAATGGGCACACGGAGGATTTCAGAGGGCAGATGGGTCCAAAATTACTCATGGAGCAGCTATATTTGCCAGTCGAACTAGTGATTATGAAATGTCAGGCTTATAAGACTGATGGTACTTTTGGTACTAGGGGTAACATGGCAGCAGACGATGCAGCAAAGAAAGCTGCTTTAGGAACAGCACCAATGATGGCCTTGATAAACCTGGGAGAGGAAGATGTCCAACACCCACAAGAGGATAATGTGGAACTTGTGGAAATTGTGGAAATACAAAAAGAGGCCAGTGAGGCAGAAATAGCTAAATGGATAGCTAGAGGGGCAAAGAAAGAACGAGGCACAGGATTGTGGTGGAAAGTAGATGGCTTGTGTGTGGCCCTCCTGAGTATCTTACCGCTGCTCATAAAAGATGCACATGTTGTAGACCATGCTAATAGAGGAGAAACCTTGAGGAAAATCAGGGAGGCTTAGTGGTCTGCCTACTTAGCTAGCATGATTAATAAAGCACTAAATCAGTGCAAGACATGCATATGACACAATGTCCGCAAGAGCTTCACAAGCCCTATAGTGCACATTCCAGAACCAAGGGGCCCATTCAGACAAATAATAAAGGACTTTGTGGATATGGGCAGTGACAATCGGAAGGAGGGTAAGAGATACATATTGGTGGTAGAAGACCGCTTCAGTTGTTGGGTAGAGACTGTTGCAATGGCAAATCAGGAGGCATTAACAGTGGCCAAGCTTCTGTGTAGGGAAGTTATTCCACAGTTTGGAGTCCCAGATTTCATCAGCTCAGACAATGTTCCGCATTTTGTTAATTAGGTTATAAAGGCTGTGGCTAAGGCTTTGTGTATGGAGAATAAGCTGGGGTGTGTGTACCATCCACAGACACAAGGGAATGGTGGAAAGGGCTAACGGAATAATACAAAACAAGGTTACAAAAATCTGTCAAAACTCATGGCTTAACTGGGTTCAAGCATCTCCACTAGCCCTAATTAAAATGTGGTCTCAGACTAACCGTACTACTCATCTAACCCCACACAAGCTGTTGACAGGCCACACTATGCCTATGCCGTTTACTCGGGGTCCCTACAAGGGCCCAGCTCTTGGACAACTAGAGGGTGAAATGCAGTAAAATGTGCACCACCTAACCCCAATCGACAGGCACATGTTTTTGTAGGTGCACGAGGCAATCCATGGTGAAGACGTCACCACACCAGAGAGACTGGTGGAACCAGGGTGACTATGTGTACATACACATGTTCAAAAGGAAGCACTTCAACGACCCACTTCAAGCACTTCAAAGAGAGGGATCATTCAAGGTTGTTGCAGACAAAGAGCACTGGTACCACCTAAACCACTGCAGACGTGGGGCAGGAAAGGCAGACTTTTGCACCCTACTGAGGATGGGGAAGATAGGCTCCAGCATCCTACTCAAGGAGAGGAGGGAAAGGTAGACTCCTGCGTCCTGCCAGAGAAGATGAGACTAGACTTCGCAAGTGACAGCAATCCAGATGATCCCCAGGCATGTTTGTCCCATAGAACACATGGACAATTTCAGAGGAGAGGAAAGCGCAGCGCACACCGACAGGCAACAAGTGATAGCCATCTTCCAAGAGTGACATCTTCCAATATCAAATCTCCCCTTCATCTCTAAGATTTTAGAAAAGGTTGTAGCAAAGCAGTTATGCTCGTACTTAGATAGGAATAACATTCATGAAATGTATCAGTCAGGGTTTAGACCTCATCATAGCACAGAGACAGCATTAGTTAAAGTAGTAAATGACCTTCTACTGACCTACGATCAGGGTTGTGTCTCTCTGCTTGTGTTACTCGACCTTAGTGCAGCTTTTGATACTATAGATCACACTATTCTCCTTGATAGATTAGAAAATGTTGTTGGTATTAAGGGAACAGTCCTCTCCTGGCTCAGGTCTTATCTGACCGATCGTTATCAGTTCGTAGATGTAAATGGTGAATTCTCCATGCGTACTGAGGTTACTTTTGGAGTTCCACAGGGTTCTGTTTTAGGCCCACTGCTCTTTACTTTATATATGCTACCCCTAGGTCAAATTATTCGTAAACATGGAATTAGCTTCCACTGTTATGCTGATGATACACAGTTGTATGTTTCAGCGAAGCCAGAGGACAGACAGAAGCTTAGTAAAGTTGAGGATTGTGTAAAGGACATTAGACATTGGATGTTAACTAACTTCCTTCTACTTAATTCTGATAAAACAGAAATACTTTTATTAGGCCCACGTGTAGCTAGAAGTAATCTTTCTGATCACATGGTTACTCTGGATGGTCTTTCTGTTTCATCATGTGCAGCAGTTAAAGACCTTGGAGTGATTATTGACTCCAGCCTATCATTTGATGCTCATGTAGATAATATTACTAGGATAGCCTTCTTTCATCTCAGAAATATTTCTAAAATAAGAAACATATTGTCACTACATGATGCGGAAATACTAGTTCATGCATTCGTCACCTCTAGATTAGATTACTGTAATGCCTTACTGTCTGGATGTTCCAGTAGGAATATAAATAAGCTCCAGTTAGTCCAGAATGCAGCTGCTAGAGTCCTAACTAGAACTAGAAGGTACGACCATATCACACCGATATTATCAATACTGCATTGGCTCCCAGTAAAATCTCGCATTAACTATAAAATACTTTTATTAACCTATAAAGCACTAAATGGTCTCGCGCCACAATATCTAAGCCACCTTTTGGTTTTATATAATCCGCCACGCCTACTTAGATCAAAAGATGCAGGCTATTTGACGGTACCTCGAATAGTGAAGGCTACAGCAGGGGGAAGAGCCTTCGCTTACAGAGCCCCACAGTTATGGAACAGTCTTCCTATTAGTGTTCGGGACTCAGACACAGTCTCAGTGTTTAAGTCTAGGCTTAAAACGTATTTGTTTACTCAAGCCTACCCTGACTAGATTCTGTTCTACTACTTCGCAGTCATAATTATCTTTTTTCTCCCTCTCTCCTTTCGCCGAGCCCCACATGAATTTATGGAGATACTAGAGATCCAGATCCTTTCTGCCTCTGGATGGAGCTCAAATCTTCTCTAATTCCAGACTGCTGGGACTACGGCTGCTCCTAAGGCCATACAGACTTCATATTAATCCATAATGAACTTTTTCACACTATCTGTTGTTACCCAGATGAGGATGGGTTCCCTTCTGAGTTCCTCTGGTTCCTCTCAAGGTTTCTTCCTCTTAAAACATCTTAGGGAGTTTTTCCTTGCCACCGTCGCCACTCAGTGGCTTGCTCAGTTGGGATAAATTCGCACCTTTAATATCTGTATACCATGTTGATATTTCTGTAAAGCTGCTTTGAGACAATGTCTATTGTAAAAAGCGCTATACAAATAAAATTGAATTGAAAAATTGAATAGCGACACCCCTACGAGCAAACCAGGTGGTAGCACTCCGGGCACGGACCATTGATGATTCCAGGCAAAGACTCCCCACGGGTAGTACCAGATGTGGCTGACATACCGCCTGAGGAAGTCATTGCACCTCCAGCCCCTATCCTACACCCAGGCCAGATTGCTGAGGCCCCTTTCAGACTTGATGACAAGATTGGGGAGGGAGTGGTGCAGTTGTTAGAGGAAGACCGTCACCCATATGAGCAGCCATTTGGGACTCTATATCTACAGGATCTGAGAGGTCTCGACAGCCTTGCTGATCCCCAGCAACCCCAACAGCACCTGAGTGCTGGCCCTGTCGTAGATATAAACCAACTAATTCTACAGCTCCTCTCACCTGAATTCGTAGTTCCGTTGCCACAAGTAGCCCATGCAGTTGGACCAGATCCCGTACCCCAAGCTGGCCCCGAGGTCATACCCCTGAATGCGACTGAACCGCAGCAGCCATCACATTAAAATATGGGTGCTTCTTGCAGCCATCATTGTAATAAGTGCTATCAGAATGACCACACTTGTTATTATCATTCTTGGTGGCATTAAGGTCCAGAAAATAGTACCCCGACTGAAACGTTGTTGCACCACACTACCGTTGGAAACAGTAGCACAATCTTTCATTTGTGGCTGCCTAACACTGGGCAGGCTGCTGCTGTACTCCCTCACAGACCATGCAGACACACTAATGGCTTGCCCATACCAACAAGCCCAACATCTTCTGCTAATATAGACAGTAGATGTGCCTTTTCTTTGCTTAAATTGGCCCCGGGTGCACAGTTGCTTAGAGCAGACACCAACTATACTGTCCATTACAGAACATGGGGCATGCGGCACTCCTCGTTAAGAAGTACAATCTGGCAGTCACCTGGAGCTGATTTCCTGCATTAGGGGGCAGGCGTGCTACAATCCATCCAATTTGTTGCACAAGTAGGCCCATTAAAGATTTCTGGTTTCTCAATGTTGTTTCTTTGCTCGGCTGGCACCTTCAGAGTCAGTAATATTACCAAGGCAAATGGGATAACTTACATTAGGTGCCGGACAACAATATCACACCTCCACTTTTCCTTTCATTGTAACCAAACGGCATGCAGTGATCACCCTCAAACCATCATAGTCGGGACGACCGCCGCCGCCCAAATGGTCAAACTGCATCGATATAGCTTTTATAAGGAGGCTACCCACCCCTGCAGTAATTTGTATTTAGATTGGAAGTTCCACACAGCTCGCACAGTTACCAATCACACCTGTATCATATGTCATGAGCATAGTGGTCGACCCCCATTCATGCGACCTTTGGGAAATTTGGATGAATGTTTAGTAGAACCTTACTATGAACATTGCTAGTGTCCTACTGTCTGCCTGTTGGGGGCAACTTCCTTCAACTATGGCCCAGCTTGGATGCGTAATGTTAGCCAGAGCTGTGATTTCAGCCCAGTGAGTACTCATCTCAATGCTTCTCTTACAGTACATGTTGGATTCACCTCCACCTTTCCTCTCTGTGTTTGCTCTGAGGAAGGCCTTGCTTTTGTAGGCAACATATCTAGCGACTGTACTCACATTAAGCCAGCCCTCGTGCCTATGGAGTCCACCCGTGCCCAGTATGACAACAATACAGATTATACATGTACAGACTCATCGATAGTTCATATAGAGTTGCCTCTTTTAGTAGATGGCACTTTGCCCTTGGCGGACATTTTTTGGTATTGACAGGGTACGCCAGACCCTCCCTATGGATTGGCTGGGGGGCTGCAGCCCAGTACACATGAAAGGTAAGACTCATGTGCTCCAGTTGGCTAATGACACATATAACAACATTACTGTGCTTTCAAGACCAAAAGGGACATTGCACACATATCCTCATGGACAGATTATGTGCAAGATGTTGATGATATAAAGTACTCCGACTGGGCTCCGGATCCAAGTGTATCTCTTGGCCAAGTGTATCTGTTGGTATCATGAATAAATAAAAGGCCACTGAATCTGTAGGTGGTAGATTTGCTGCCGTGCTACTGCTCAGCGTCAAAGTAATCCATAACACAGCATGGATTAACTAAATCTGGTACAATAATCAGCAGTTCATTAACTATTCTCTCGACACTTTTGGTCTGGTCCATGAGCAACTGCGTGTTATTATGGCTGCTCAGAAATGTATCAGCCAATTTTCAGTTGTGTTTATAATTTTGTGATTTTCTGTTAGGTGTGATTGTGTGTGTGTGTGTGCTACATAAACAACTGGAAAATGAACAAATCTCTTGAGTTATAGCCTTTCAGCTCATTAAGCATTTTTTGCAGCCATGTAAGTTCTTTTAAGCGACTGACGTCTTTTGCGTTTTCTTAACAAACCTGTGCAGTGGGCAGTGCTGGCTCAAATTTTGCCTATTACCTGAAGACACCTAACATAGAAACAGATACTCACATATTCAATTGGAGAAAGAAAAATAAGACACCAGCTGTGAGTGAGAAGAAGCAAGGGTCCAGGTTTATTCGTTCCGTTCCACCACACGAGATCCACACAGTTTGAGATGCCCCAAAATGCAATCTAAAAAACCAGAGCTGAAGCTCTTCTATTTATATAGTTTTCTTAGGGTCAGGATGACCCAGACACCAACGTGTTTTAGAAAGGGCTTATCAGAATTACCAGTATGTTTTGAAAAGAGCCTTTTCCGAACACCATTAGGTTTGAAAGAGGTACGAGACACAACATTTCGGAGAGATCTTGGTCTCACAGTTATCTCGCGGGTGCAACGTGACTCAACTACCCTTATAAATGACCCCTCTTGGTTCTCTCTTAAAAATTAAGGCCTTCGTCTGTATTACTCCTGACTTTTTCTCGTGAGACAAGACTCTTCCCCACCTCCAAGTATATTATGAGTAAGTTTCTTTCACATTTTTCTGTATTTCTGGTTTATAATTTCCTTTCATATTTGCTCTACATTTCTGTTATATATTTATGGTTATACTGCTTGCAAGTGGTTTACTGTACTCCCTACTTCATAATATCATTATATTATCCTTATAATATCTTAATACTCCTTTTATTATTCTTATATCCATGTTCCGTTTTCCTTCTGTATGTGTGTGCGTGGTGGCATAGGCCTGTGTGTGTGTGTGTGTGTGTCTTAGTTGACCGTCCACCTACGCTCTGAGGCCTGCCGCACTAATCAAATACATGTATGGTTTGCGCCTTGCTTATCTGTGTGTTGTGTCTTAGGTAAACTTCAATTCAAATCAATTTTATTTGTATAGCACTTTTTACAATAGACATTGTCTCAAAGCAGCTTTACAGAAATATCAACATGGTATACAGATATTAAAGGTGTGAATTTATCCCAACTGAGCAAGCCACTGAGTGGCGACGGTGGCAAGGAAAAACTCCCTAAGATGTTTTAAGAGGAAGAAACCTTGAGAGGAACCCGACTCAGAAGGGAACCCATCCTCATCTGGGTAACCTCATCAGAGTAAACATCTGTTCATACAGTCCACCAGCCCAGTGAATTCTCAATAAGATTACATATTACTCATACTAGGTCTCCCTCGTGTTTATTTCATGTATATTTTATATACAGCAGCAGTTTTACCTAGTTTTACCCAGGCCTGCCCACTGTTCAATTTCTGGCCTCACCACTGAACAGTGGTGATGTTTTGTTCAGTGTTAATTATACCTTGTGATTGGTCAAGAGAGGGCAGACAGTTGAACATGACAGACACATCATCATCATAACATGTAAACCAAGATAAAAACCTGTTAATGAAGAGTGTATCATTGTCTCTCTCTATAGGTTGTCTAATTGTGGTGTCTCAGATGAAGGCTGGGCTGCTTTGACTTCAGCTCTGAGATCAAACCCCTCACACCTGAGAGAACTGAATCTGTCGTGTAACAATGTCAGAGACTCAGGAGTGAAGAGTCTCTCTGCTGTACTGGAGAATCCTTATTGTAAACTGGAGACACTAAGGTAAGATCGTCTCTCTGAGAGTTACATGACCTGCTCCTCAGTAAGACACACTCTGTAATAGTGAGAATGAAGCAGAAGATTTAGGTTCATCATTCTGAAGAGTAATATTGTTTATTTTTTTCTGCACACTGATGATTTGTCACAGAGTCTCTGGGTTAGATGTACATATGTGAGAAGCTGCAACAAAAAACGTGACTTCATGCGACTAGAAAATGTCTGAAATTACTGTGAAATTTACTAAAACATTGTAACTAATCACACAAACTGCACCTGGGACACAAACTAAATGTGCAGTGTGTAGCTGCAGGGTTTGAAAACAGAAGTCAAATGGAAATGATAAATAAATAAATTAGAAACTAAAATATGAAGTTAATGCCATATGAAGTTAATGCCATATGAATAAAAAAGTTAAAAATTAAGTTAAATAAAAACAAACAGGGTGAAAGGAGCTTACAACAATTGCAAGCAACAGCAACAATCCTGTTGGGGATTTTTTTTATTGTACTTAAAGCTGAAATATTGTTTATTCTGTCGTGAATGTTCATTCAGTGCGTCTCTGTCTAACTGGTATGAACAGGGTTGCCAGATATGTTTTGAAGAGAAGATCAGTGAGTGAGCAGTATTAAAACCTTGCAGTTTTCCTCAATACTTCTTTCATTGAGGTCCTAAAATAGTCTCATTTTATTCCATGTTTTATCATAATTAAAGTACACCTATGAGTAAACCCAATGCCTCGAATACATTCATATAGTAACACAGAGCTGAAGTTGAGAACAAGATCAATAGGTGTGTGTATGAGAGATCACACTGCCTGCTCACTACTGAAAGTTTTATATACAGATATGGTTAAAATAATGTAACTAAAATGTCTAAACTCCAATCCACAGCCAAAGAATCAATCCACGCTGGTGAGTCAAAAGTAGCTCAATTCCTCATTAAAACCGGGGACCTGACAACTGCTCCCAACAGCACACATGGTGCTAATTTACAACTGGTTTTGAGAGGAGGACAAAATAACCTGTAAAATTGATGACTGCTAATCTCTCAAACTTTATTAAATTGAACAGAATATGTAACTAGACACACTTCCAATTTGTCCACACATTTTGGAGATCCTTCCTCAATAGCACAAAAAGCTCAGCACATATGACCCTCTGTCTTCATATAATTCTTCTGTAGGTTTTATTTCTACGAACTTCACATCCTAAACCTGTAGAACCTGATGAAACCAATTTGTAGACATTTTTACTCTCCATCAGTTTTATAGTTCAGGAAAATTTAATTTAACAAAAAATTATCAGCAAGTAATCTGGTTTAGAAAAGACATAAATGTTAATTCTCCAAAAAATGTGTTTTACACTTTACATTATCATCTTTGTTGTAATTCATAATAATGTTTGTTTTTCAACATGATTCAGATTTTTGCTTTCTTTGGGTTACACATGTAACCCTTTTCCCTGAGAATGAAATGAGACATTGCATGAGCTTTGGTATCTGAAGTCTGGAAAAATCATGTCTATTTATAGGCCAGCCATGGTCAGGTGACGTGGCATAGTGTGTGTCATGTGACTATAAAATGGTGTCTGTAAACCATATCCTCAGCTTCTCTTTGTCTGAAGCGCAAATGCAATTTACAGGCATACCCTAGTATGACAAAGCTACGCAACATCTCTTTCTCTTCTCAGGGAACAGGGTTACATGCATAACCCAGATGTTCCTTTTCAAAGGGAACTCAACGTTGCATGAGCGTCATGCTGTGGGAAAGAGTATACTCCATCATACTGAGGGTATGGCCTGTCACAGAGGCTCCATCAAGTGTGGCTGACCGAAATGGCGGCCATGTGGATCCTAAATGTAGAAAGAGCCAACCTTGCAGAGAACTGTTCCTGTAAGAACTCCAGGATGGTAGACATTGCACAGTTTACTGAGTCTCACTGACATTCCTAGCATTAAGGATGGTCTCTACAACCTTGGGTTAGGGACCGGAATCTATGAGCTGGTGCCTCTCAGGGGCCAGACCCACAGTTTCCATAGTTCTGGCTGAGGGTGATAAATCAACCTTTTGGCTTGAGACAATAGACCCCTGCAAATGGCAATCTCCCAGAAGGTGCCATCTAGCAGAGATATAATCTTGGAGAACCATATATGAGCTGGCCAATAAGGCCAAACTGCAATGTGTGCAGTATAGACCACCCCGCCGCAGCACACACAACCTGTAAGGGTACCCCTTAGATAAAGTCTTTGAGGAGGTGACCCCTCCAAGTGGAATGAACCCCTACACCCAGAGTCATAATGAGACTCTGCGCCTCATAAGCAATAGAGATTGCTTCCAATATCCAGTAGAGATGCACTGCTTTAAGGAAACATCACCTCTGCTGCCACTGCCAAGCAGACCAGCAACTGCTCTGACTTATGCCACTGGCTGGAACGGTGGATGTAAATACAAGGAGCCCTCACTGTAGGACACTGTAGGTGCAATCTTCCTCGTTTGGGTGTAAGAACAGAGGAAGAGAGAAAGTCTACAACACCATTGGACAGCAGATGTAGGCACTTAGGAATTATATGACCTAAGATATAGGAAGGCCTTGGCTAATCTAGAGGCAAAGTCAAGGCAGCGAGGGCAACAGAGTTGTCAAGGCCACCAAAAGAGCTGCCATTAGGATCAGTGCTTCTCTGAAGCTGACAATAAGGGCTCAAATGTGTTGACTGACAGACCTTCCCTGACCACAGAAGGTCCCAGGAAGGTATGCATGGTCTGAAGAAGGGCCTCAGCCATCTGACACTACACATAAACCTTGAAGTTAGAGGATGTTGCCCCACAGAGGCTCCATCAATAGGGGTGTGGCCACATAGACCCTGTTTGTAGAAGGATCCAATGATGCGATGAGAAATTTGAGAAAATGAGAAACTTTCCTGTAAGAACCCCAGGACTGTAGCTATTGCACAGTTACTGGGTCTCACTGGTGTTCTTCACACCACAATATAAACGTTGCCACTTGAATGCATACAATTCCTCATGGATGGTCTCTAGCGTTTAACATGGTCTCTACAACCTCGGTTGGGAGACCGGAATCTATGAGTTGGTGCCCCTCAGGTGCCAGACTCACCATTTCCATAGTTCAGGCCGAGGGTGATAAATCAACCATCTGGCTAGAGACAGTGGATACCTGTGAATGGGAATCTCCCAAGAAGTGCTGTCCAGCAGAGATATAGTCTCCATGAACTAAATTCACTAATTCACGTGAACTAGCAGCAGATGTAGCACAATCTGGGTATACTCTTGCTAGAGCCTGTGGGAGCAGAGTGATTGGGGAAAAGGCATACAGTCATGCCTTCGGCCACATTTGTACCATGGCGTCCAGCTCTGACTCTATTTTTTGGTGCGGGATGAATGAGAGTGAAGACAGTGGGCGGCGTGTTGTCTCCTCATTAATGAACACTTCCACTTCTGCTTGGCAGAACCTCCACCACATGGACTCACCCACTTGTGGATGGAGCCATCAATCCCCGGGACTCAGCCTCTGCCTCGAAAGAATGTCTGACCTGACATTCTGGTTGCCTGGAATGTACATTGCACTCACTGACAAAACGTTTCCCTCCATACAGAGAAGAATTACTTGCCCCTGCATCAACAGGTGGCATGAACCTAATCCTCCCTGGTGGTTGATATATGAGACCACTGCTGTATTGTCTAACACATGGTGACCTCTCAACTGAGAAGAAGAATTTCAGTGCTAGGGGTACAGCCCACACTGCTAGGTGATTTATATTCAACACTAGATGAGGACCGCTCCAGAGACGATGAGGGAGGTGTCACTCTTGATTGGAGAAGCAACTTTCCCTGAGGTTCAACCTGAGCCCCAAGTTCCTCCCATGGGTGAGAACAACATATCGATGTTGAATCCAACTTCCTGGACCACACTAGAATTAACTAATCATCCAGGGGGCTTAGCACATGGATGTCCTGGAGTCGCAAAAGGAGCCAGCATGGCATCCATGCATTTTGTGAAGATGCGAGGGGATAACGCTTGTTAAAGGAAGAACCAATATTGATATGCATTGCCTCCAAATGCGAAACTCATTAATTTCCTGTGACTGGGAAATGGAATATGCATTTTTTTAAAAAAATCTATCATCACAAACCAATCTTGAAACTGAGTCTGTGGAATGATAAGTTTGAGTGTCAACATCCTGAACCTGTATATCCAAAGAGTATCGTTTAGATGATGAACTGGACCCAGAACCCCTTTCCATGGTGGTCAGAATCTATGGATGGAGACACCCCTGCCAGTAGTTTCCACACTGTCGATGTTTAGTGATGTTAACATTCCACATTTTGTTGAAGGGAAAGCATCAGCTGCTCGTTGCCCTGTGACAGCTCGCTGACCAGAGACAACTGAAAACTGGGGAAAACATTGAAGCAAGGCCCGCTGCTGCATAGGCTTCGCCGAGGTGGTCTTACCAGATTTCAGATACTGGCCATGCACAAGCACACTTCCCACAGCATGAAGGTCACATAACGTTGAGTTCCCTTTGAAAGGGCACAAGTTTATTCCCAATGTGTTGTACGCTATAAGTCTCTCTCTCTGATTAAAGTTCATTGTCTGTCTGCTGTTCTCTGTTCATCTTCAGCTCCTAATAGGTTAATATGACACACAACAGATGAGAGAAAATAAATATAACACTCAGTATGATTATTTTTTAATTACATTGTTAATTGGAATATTCAGGTGATATTAAATCCTCATGTCATTCTGAATAATAAAATCATTTTTACAAACAGATCATCTTTAAAGTAAGTCTTAAACCAAGATAAAAAATATGTTGACGAAGAGTGCGTCATTATGTCTCTCTACAGGTTGTGGAAATGTGGTGTCTCAGATGAAGGCTGTGCTGCTCTGACTTCAACACTGAGATCAAACCCCTCACACCTGAGAGACCTGGATCTGTCCTATAACAATGTAGGAGAGTCAGGAGGGAAAAGTCTCTCTGCTGTACTGGAGAATCCTCAATGTAAACTGGAGATACTGAGGTAAGATCAACTCTATGAGAGTCACATGACCTGCTCCTCAGTAAGTCACATTCTCTAATAGTGAGACTGAAGCAGAAGTTTTAGGTTCATCTTAAGTCCCCTGAGGAGGAAGATTATTTATTTTTCACTGCACACTGACGATTTATGTCAGAGTCTTTGGGTCAGATGTACGTATGTGAGAAGCTGCAGCACAAAACGTGACTTGATGCGACTGCAATTAGTCTGAAATTACTGTGAAATTTACTAAAACACTGTAACTAATCACACAAACTGCACCTGAGACAGAAACTAGATGCACTGTGTTTGAGATGCAGGGTTTAAAAGCAGCAGTGAAATGGAAATTATCTAAAAAAAAAAAAAAAAAATTCAACAAAAAAATAAACATCATTTAGAAACAAAAATAAGAAGTTAATGCCAGGGGAATTAATACATATATCAATTAAATGAATCAAATTAGACTTGTGTGTATATATATATATATATATATATATATATATATATATATATGTATGTATGTATAAAATCAAGCGACAGCAACTATACTTTAATTATTTTTTTGTTGTACTTAAAGGTGAAAGTGTTTATTCTGTCAGTGAATGTTTATTCAATATGTCTCTGTCTAGCTGCTATGAAAAGGTCTGCCAGATCTGCATTACAGAAGATGTGCAGTGAACAAGCAGTATTACAACTATGCAGTTTTCCTCAATAGTTCTTTCACTAAGAAGCTTAAATGGTCTTGTTTTGTTCCACATTTTGTCATGAATAAAGAATGTCTGAGTAAACCCAACAACTCACATGGTGCTTATTTACACCTGGTTTTGAGAGGAGGACAAAATAACATGTAAAACTGATGACTGCTAATCTCACAATCCTTATTAAATTGAGCAGAATATTTAACCAGACACAATTCTAATTCTTCCTTGGCCAAAAAGCTCAGCACATCTAACCCGCTGTCTTCAACTTATTCTTATGTAGAATTTTAAACTACTATGTTTTTCACATCCTAAACCTGTAGAACCTGATGAACCAAATTTGTAGACATTTTTCAGTTTTATACTTCAGGAATATTTTATTTAACAAGAAATTATCACCAATTAATCTGATTTAGGGCCTGTTTACAGTTGGGCATTTCATGCCTTTTCTGGTTTAGAGAAGACATGAATATTAATTCTCCTAAAAATCAGTGTTACATAACATTTTTTTTCTGTATAAAGTAAATAACTTTAAGCAGGGAATTAGGAAATCACCACTATTAAGGTATGATGTGTTTAAGAGATGTGTCAAGAATGAACCAAAATGTTTGAATGCTGTGTCAAATGTAAATAAAAACATTATGTAATGATGTGAAAATCTCATAAACCCATTTGTTATTTGAAATAGAACACAAAAAACATATAAAATGTTAAACTGAGGAAATGTACCATTTCAGGCCAACAAAAGGCTTGAAAGGTAAGTGTTACTAAAAAGAAACAGCTGGAGGAACATTTTGCAACTAATTAGGTTAATTGGCAACATGTCAGTAACATGATAGGGTATAAAAAGAGTATCTTTGAGTCAGAGTCTCTCAGAAGAAAAGATTGGATGGAATCTGGATGGTAGCATATATTGCTCTTAAACCTTCTATAGACCTTTCAGAATTGATGGTGCCTTTCCAGATGTGCAAGCTGCCCATTCCATAGGCACTAATGCAGCCCCACGTCATCAGAGATGCAGGCTTTTTAACTGAGCGCTGATAAAAAGCCGGATGGTCCTCCCCTCTTTAGTCATGTTTATTTTAGAGGATGTGGCGTCCATGGTTTCCAAGAAGAATTTAAAATTTCCATTCGTCTGACCACAGGACAGTTTTCCTCTTTGCCTCAATCCATTTTAAATGAGCTTTGGCCCAGAGAAGACAGTGGTGTTTCCAGATCATGTTCACATATGGCTTCTTCTTTGCATGATAGAGCCTTAACCCGCATTTGTGAATGGCATGGCGAACTGTATTCACTGGCATTGAGTTCTGGATGTGTTTCTGTAATTTCCATTACAGAATCCTGCCTATTTTTAATGCATTGCTGCTTGAGGGCCTGAAGATCACGGGCATGTAATATTGATTTTTGTCCTAAGCCCTTACACATAGATTTATCCAGATTCATGGAATCTTTTGATGATGATATGTACTGTAGATGATGAGATATTCATAGTCTTTGCAATTTTATGTTGAGCAACATTATTCTGAAATTGTTCCACAAATTGTAGACACAGTTTTTCTCAGATTTTTTGAACCTCTGCCCATCTGTACTTCTGTAAGACTCTGCCTCTCTAAGATACTCTTTTTATAGCCAATCATGTTACTGACCTGTTGCCAGTTAACCTAGCTGCAAAATGTTCCTCCAGCTGTTTATTTTTAGTAACACTTACTTTTACAGCCTTTTATTGCCCCAGCCTATCTTTTTTTGAGATGTGTTGCGGCCATCAAATTCAAATTGCCTTATTTTTTTTTCTTAAAATGGTACACTTACTCAGTTTAAACATTTGATATGTTTTCTATGTTCTATTGTGAATAACATATGGGTTTATGCAATTTGCAAATCCTTGTATTCTGCTTTTATTTACATTTTACATACTGGAATAATTCATGAGTTACTAATCTGACAAAGCAATTAACATAATGAGCATCAGTTGGATAAACAAACAAGCTATAATTATTGCAGTCTTCCTCCTTCTCTCTTTTCCCTTTCCCTTATCACTTCCGTTTATATACAATGTCATCTTACTTTGATTGGGTCTTCGAGTGATGAAGAAAAGATGACTGATGATTGATGTGGTATACAACCAATAGCAAGAGTTTTGATATCAGAGGGAAAGTGAAAGTGGAGAAATCACACACTAAACAAGATATCTTTCAGGTTGTAACAATAATGTTGGTTTTTCACCATGATTCAGACTTTTACTTCCTTTATTCTGTAATAATATAAATCTATATTGTTATACTGTATGAATTCCCTACAAAGGCTATGGAGAAACAAGTTTATTTCCTCTGTAGTGAACTATAAGTCTAGTAGAGAATCATCCAAGATTCAGTCTCTCTCTCTCTCTCTCTCTCTCTCTCTCTCTCTCTATCTATCTCTTCAGCTGCTGATAGTTTATTACACACACAACAGATGAGAGAAACTAAATATAACAGTCAATATAATAATTTTTAATTGCATTGTTAATTAGAATAGGTGATATTAAATCCTAATGTCATTCTGAATAATATAATCATTTTACAAACACATCATCTTTAAAATAAGTTTTAAACCAAGATAAATATCTGTTGATGAAGAGTGTTATTGTGTCTCTCTATAGGCTGTGTGATTGTTGTCTCTCAGATGAAGGCTGTGCTGCTCTGACTTCAGATCTGAGATCAAACCCCTCACACCTGAGAGAACTGAGTCTGTCTGAAAATAATGTAGGAGTCTCAGGAGTGAAGATTCTCTCTGCTGTACTGGAGAATCCTCTCTGTAAACTGGAGATACTGAGGTAAATAATGTATCTGAGACTCACATGACCTGCTCCTCAGTAAGACACACTCTTTAATAGTGAGACTGAAGCAGAAGTTTTAGGCTCATCATCATTGTCCTGAGGAGGAAGATCAGATGTATGTATGTGAGAAGCTGCAGCAAACGTGACGTGATGCGAATGCAATGTGTCTGAAATTTACTAAAACATTGTGACTAATCACACAAGCTGCACCTGTGACATAAACTAAATGCACTGTGTGTGAGGTGTAGGGTTTAAAAGCAGTGGTGAAATGTACATGATCTAAAGCAGAATTTGGAAACAATAATAAGAAGTTAATGCCATAGAAAAGAAAAACGTCAACAATTAAATAAATGAAATGAATGTTATTAAAAAATTGCAAGTAACACCAACAATTCTTTAGATTTTTTAGTGTACTTAAATACTGTTTATTCTGTCAGTGAGTGTTTCTTCAGTATGTCTCTGTCTAGCTGCCATGAACAGGGTTGCCAGATCTGCACTACAGAAGCTGCTCAATGAACAAGCAGTATTAAAACTATGCAGTTTTCCTCAATAGTTCTTTCACTAATGTTCTAAAATGGTCTTGTATTATTACACATTTTGTCATAAATAATGAGTAAACCCAACAACTCACATGGTGCTAATTTACACCTAGTTTTGAAAGGAGGACAAAATAATATGTAAAACTGATGAATGTTAATCTAACAAACTTTATTATGGTGAGCAGAAAACTTAATCAGACACACTTCCAATTTGTCTGCACTTTTTTTTGGCCAATTCTTCCTCAAATGCACAAAAAGCTCAGCACATCTGATCATCTGTCTTCAAGCCTCCCTGCTTAGCTGAGGATGTAGCTCTCCCCTCTTGCTCGGATGAGGACGTCGCTCCCCTCTCTTGTTTGGCTGAGGCCGTTGCTCCCTCCTCTTCCTCAGCTGAGGACATTGCACCCCCCTCTTGCTCAGCTGCAGGCATCGCTTCCCTTTGGTGCTCGGCTGAGGATGTTGCTCAGCCCTCTTGCTCGGCTGAGGTTGTCGTTTCCCCCTCTTGCTCATTTGAGGACATTGCTCCCCCCTCTGGCCTCGCGGAGGATGTCGCTATCCCATAGGGCTCTGCTATGGACTTCGCTCATGCTTCTGGCTGTGCAGTAGTCATTACTCAATGCTCACAGTCAGCCTGGGACCTTGTGTCATCCCTCAGATGTGCAGAGGAGATCACCCCACATCTGCACCAGAGGGAGGATGTCACGGCTCCTTCTGGCCCTCCGAGGGGTAGTGCTCATAAGGACTTAGATTGGCTAAGTGACATCTTGTCTGGGTTCCCAGGACTCCCCCCTGAACTTTTTTTCACACATCAGGACCTGCATATTAGGGGGGGGGGTTGGGTTCTGTCATGGACATGCTGAAATAGGCATGGAGCCATAATTCTCATCAGCCACTGCACCTCACATGGTCATGTCACATGACTATCTGCAACTGATTCAGATTTGGGGATATTGCGCACTTGGATATAAGTCACATTTTGCACTGCACACATTGTCTTGCATTTGTCTTATGTTGTCTAGTTGAATAGCCCTTGTATTTTCTCTGTGCCCAGTATTCATAGTTCATGATATGTGTGATTAGTTTCTTGTGTTTGTATTGTTGTTTGTTTTCATTAAATTCACATCTGCACTGGCATCAGTCTTTGCCTCCATTTCATGACACTGTTGATAACGAGTGTCATTGTGTCTCTGTACAGGTTGTGGAAATGTGGTGTGTCAGATGAAGGCTGTGCTACTCTGACTTCAGCTCTGAGATCAAACCCCTCACACCTAAGAGAACTGGATCTGTCCTATAATAATATAGGAGATCCAGGAGTGAAGAATCTCTCTGCTGTGCTGGAGAATCCTCACTGTAAAGTGGAGACACTATGGTAAGATCATCTCTCTCAGAGTGATATGACCTGCTCTTCAGTAAGCACGGTTTGATATTGTGAGCAATTTGGTCACATATGCTCCCAAAATTTAATCTGTGCAACCTCAAATTATATTTGGGAGCATTTGTGTGAGTGCAAATAATTGTTGCGGTGTGACATGTTTTCATTTCTTTTCAAAACATTCACTAATTACTGTGCAGTATGTGCCAGCTGTGAACTGATACAGTGATCAGTCCACCGTTCTATTCAACATTACATAACCAATTAAATTTCATCTTTACATTCTTAACTTTAATGCTGATTTTAGATTGTTACTATTAGCCATCAATCACTCCCTTTCACTGCGCTTCTGTAAAGCCTGTGGGGATAGGGGTTGCAGGTAACACTGTGTTCGCCCCTGAATCTACAGTAGTCTATTAAACAAAATAAATCTGTTTATATAATATATATACAGTATCTCACAAAAGTGAGTATACCCCTCACATTTTTGTAAATATTTGATTATATCTTTTCATGTGACAACACTGAAGAAATGACACTTTGCTACAATGTAAAGTAGTGAGTGTACAGCTTGTATAACAGTGTAAACTTGCTGTCCCCTCAAAATAAATCAACACACAGCCATTAATGTCTAAACCGCTGGCAACAAAAGTGAGTACACCCCTAAGTGAAAATGTCCAAATTGGGCCCAAAGTGTCAATATTTTGTGTGGCCACCATTATTTTCCAGTATTGCCTTAATCCTCTTGGGCATGGAGTTCACCAGAGCTTCACAGGTTGCCCCTGGAGTCCTCTTACACTCCTCCATGTTGACATCATGGAGCTGGCGGATGTTAGAGACCTTACCACCTTACCCTCCACCTACCGTTTGAGGATGCCCCACAGATGCTCAATAGGGTTTAGGTCTGGAGACATGCTTGGCCAGTCCATCACCTTCACCCTCAGCTTCTTTAGCAAGGCAGTGGTCGTCTTGGAGGTGTGTTTGGGGTTGTTATCATGCTGGAATACTGCATACTGATCATGCCGTGCTTCAGTATGTCACAGTACATGTTGGCATTCATGGTTCCCTCAATGAACTGTAGCTCCCCAGTGCCGTTAACACTCATGCAACCCCAGGCCATGACACTCCCACCACCATGCTTGGCCGTAGGCAAGACACACTTGTCTTTGTACTTCTCACCTGGTTGCTGCCACACACGCTTGACACCATCTGAACCAAATAAGTTTATCTTGCTCTCATCAACCAAAGGATATGGTTCCAGTAATCCATGCCCTTAGTCTGCTTGACTTCGGCAAACTGTTTGCGGGCTTTCTTGTGCATCATCTTTAGAAGAGGCTTCCTTCTGGGACGACAGCCATGCAGACCAATTTGATGCAGTGTGTGGTGTATGATCTGAGCACTGACAGGCTGACCCCCCACCCCTACAACCTCTGCAGCAATGCTGGCAGAACTCATACATCTATTTCCCAAAGACAACCTCTGGATATGACGCTGAGCACATGCACTCAACTTCTTTGGTCGACCATGGCGAGGCCTGTTCTGAGTGGAAGCTGTCCTGTTAAACCACTGTATTGTCTTGGCCACCGTGCTGCAGCTCAGTGTCAGGGTCTTGGCAATCATCTTATAGCCTAGGCCATCTTTATGTAGAGCAACAGTTCTTTTTTTCAGATCCTCAGAGAGTTCTTTGCCATGAGGTGCCATGTTGAACTTACAGTGACCAGTATAAAGAAGTGTGAGAGCGATGACACCAAATTTAACACACCTGCCCCCATTCACACCTGCGACCTTGTAACACTAACAAGTCACATGACACCGGGGAGGGAAAATGGCTAATTGGGCCTAATTTGGACATTTTCACTTAGGGGTATACTCACTTTTGTTGCCAGCGGTTTCGACATTAATGGGTGTGTCTTGAGTTATTTTGATGGGACAGCAAATTTACACTGTTACACAAGATGTACACTCACTACCTTAAATTGTAGCAAAGTGTCATTTCTTCAGTGTTGTCAAATGAAAAGATATAATCAAATATTTACAAAAATGTGAAAGGTGTACTCACGTTTGTGAGATACTGTACATATACAGTGGGGGATATAAGTATTTAATGCATCAACATTTTTTTCAGTATTTTTTTTTTTCCAATGAGGCTATTCACAAGAAATCAGACATCAGTATTAACTCAAGAAATCTGGAAATATAAAGAATTCACAACATTAAAGTCCATAAATAAAGTTATGTTTTATAAAGTGGAATGACAGGAAAAAAGGATTGAACGCACTAAGAAAAAGCAGTTCTCCAAGGCAAGGTAAGGCAAGGAACCAGATGAAATCTGTAAGTAATTATACCCCATAATCTGTGCAAATTAAGATCAACTGGGTTAACAAATTGATGGTCTATAAAAAGGCTTTTTGTTACCAAGGTGTCACACAAAAAAACATCACAGCAGCCAGCTGGCTCAGGCCCTGGGGATCTCCTATGGATCTGGAGGAGGAACCGGAGATGGGCTCAACTATTTCTTTTGCTGTCTTCTCAGAATCACAGAAAACGCCCCTTTTTTCTAAAAGTGCATGATGAAATATCACGCTTCTGGGGAAAACCTAACACCAGATGTATTTATGACCCTGCGATGTCTGATTAGATCTAAAAGACACATATTTACACAAAGAAATATTGCCCAGTCACAGGAGGTTACTAAGGTTCAAGTTTGGAGGCAACACGTACAGATAATGGGTTCTTCCCTTAGGTCAAGCTTTGAAGTTTTCACCTTCACGAAATGCATGGATGGCACTCTGGCTCCCTTGTGACTTCAGAGCATCCATGCACTAAACTATCTGGATGACGGGTTCATTCTAGCATGATTCAGGAAATTGGCTATTCAACATCGAGATGTTGTTCTCACCCATATTGCGAGCTTGAGGCTCAGGTTGAAACCCGAAAAAGCATGCTTTCTTCAGGCAGAGGATGACTTTTCTAGGGATTATATGGGATTCCAGTATGATGAGGGCATTTCTATCGCCAACACATGTAGGTCAATCCTAGCAGCATTGAGCAAGATGAAACTGGGTCTCGCCAGTCTCTATGAGAGACCTGGCATCCCCTCCAGTCTCTATGAGAGACTGTTGTGACTTATGGCTGCAGCCGCTAACATCATACCATTGGACCAATTTCACATTTCCTCTGAGGATGAAACCCCTAAGAATAGTCAGTGTCACGTGGCGATGCCTATGTGTTTTGAGAATTTGGAGGTGTCCCTGGTTTCTAGCATCGGGTCACACTCTAGTGGCGTCTCCTTATCACAAAATGGTAATGACGGATAACTCCCTCATGGGCTGGGGCACTGTCTTAGACGGATGTCCAGCTCACAGGCTCTGAAGTTGCATATAAATTGCCTAGAAATGTGGGCCATATTCCTAGCACTGAAATTCTTTCTTCCTCAGTTGAGAGGTCACCATGCGTTAGCTGTGACAGACAAGACATATATTTATAATACATGTATGGTCTCATATATCAACCACCAGGCCCCTGTTCAGGCAGGTGCAACTACTTATTCTCTGGGTGGAGGGAAAGTTTTTGTCAGTGAGTGCAATGTACATTCCTGGTAATCTGAATGTGGGGGCCTTTCGAGGCAGGGTCTGAGGCCTGGGGATTGGAGGCTCCGTTCACAAGTAGTGCAGTCTGTATGGTGGCGGTTCGTCCAGGCAGAAGTGGATGAGTTCGCTTCCGGAGGAAACAACTGCCCACTGTGGTTTGCCCTCATTCTTCCAGCACAATTTGTGGCTGGACACCATGATACACATGTGGCTGAGGTCACATCTGCGACTTTCCTTGATCGCTCTGCTCCCAAAAGTTCTAGTGAGAGTTTGCCAAGACCTTCTACATCTGCTGCTAGTAGCACCTTATTAGCCAGCCTGAATATGGTTCTTGGACACTCAGTGGGAGATTCCCTTTCGCTGGAATCTTCTGTCTCAGGACAGAGGGTTGATTTATCACCCTTAGTCAGAACTATGGAAACTGTGGGTCTGACCACTGAGGGGCACCATCTCATAGATTCTGGTCTCTCAACCGAGGTTGTAGAGAACATGTTGAATGCTAGAGCACCAAAATTGTATGTGCCTAAGTGGCGACTTTTTGTCTCGTAGTGTGAGGAATATCAGTTAGACCCAGTAGACTGTACAAAATTTACAGTACTGGAGTTCTTACAGGGATGTTTCTCAGCATGGTTGGGTCCTTCTACAATTAGGGTCAATGTCACCGCCAGTCACGCCCATATTGATAGAGCCTCTGACTCTAAAGGTAGCTATTCGGCTGGCCCTGAAATCTCTCAAGCGAGTAGGAGATCTAAAAGCTCTCTCTGCTGCCCCTTACTGCCTTGACTTTGCTCTGGGATTAGCCAAGGCCTTCCTATATCCTAGGCCAGATTATATTCCTAAAGTGCCTACGTCTGCTGCCCAGTGTTGTGGATAAAAATGTCATAAAATAAACGAGCGAGACCTAGTATCCAGTAAAAGGGAGAAGAAGAAAAGACGGGCACCAAGACACACAGAAGCGGTGTGAGGCGGATATTGATGAATTGGATTCACACTTTAAAGATCTTAGATCTTTAAGAGTAATACACTATGGTTTATTAGTCAAAAAGTCAAAAAGAAGTATACGAGCTGAGGAGTGCTAACACACACACACACACTCTCAAACAGTCAAGGGCGGGCATGTAGACATAACACACACACACACACTCTCTCTCTCTCTCACACACATACTACTATAACTTTATAAGAATAATAAAAAGGAATATTAAGATATTATAAGGGTAATATCTTATAATAATAATAATATATATACTCTATAAAAAAACAGAATAATAGGATATGTAGGACAGTAGAAGGGTAATATAATGATATTATGAAGTAGGAAGTACAGTAAACCGTTTTTCAAGCAGTATAACTACATATAAAATAGAGATATAGAGCAAATATGAAAATAAATTATAAACTAGAAATACAGGCTCGCAAGGAAGGCCTTAATTTTAAGAGAAAACCATGAGGAGGCATTTATAAGGGTAGCTGAGTCAAGCTGCCCCCCCGTGAGATAATAGTGAGACCAAGGTCACTCGTTGTTTTGTCTCTCCACTTTTGAAGCTAATGGTAAATTGAATAGCCCGTTTTTAGAACATAATAGTAAGTTGAATAGCCCCTTTTTAGAACCTAATGGTAAGTTGAAAAACCCCTTTTTAGAACATAACAGTAATGTAGATGAGCTCTTTTTGAGCTCCCTATTGGTATTGATATCATAATCTTTTTGAATCTTTTTGGTTATCTACTGTGTAAATACAGTATAAATACTGGAGCTCAAGCTCAGGGTGTCAGATCACTTCTGAGAATTCTCATCGCTGTGGATCTCGTGTGGTGGAACGGAACCATAAATCTGGACCCTTGCTTCTTCTCACTCACGGCTGGTGTCTTTTTTTCTATCTCCAACTGGGCTCAGAGGTAGATGTGAGTATTTGCTTCTATGATTGAATTTTAAGTGTTTTTGGGTAATAGGCTAAATTTGAGCCAGCACCAGCCTGTATTGTTGCAGGCTTACTGTCTTCCTCTGTTCTTCACACCGGTACGAGAGAGAATGCACCTGCTGTGTCCAGTAAGGGCTCTCTGTACTTACATCCACCATTCCGGCCAGTGGCATAAGTCGGAGCAGCTGCTGGTCTGCTTTGGTGGCGACAGTAGAGATGATGCTGTGTCGAAGCAGCGCATCTCTAATTGGATAGTGGAAGCAATCTCTATCGCTTAGGAGGTGCACAGTCTCGCTACGCCTCTGGGCATAGGAGCTCATTCCACTAGGAGGGTCGCCTTCTTGTAGGCTTTATCCAAAGGGGTACCCTTACAGGACGTGCGTGATGTGGTGGGATGGTCTACACCGCACACATTCATTCGATATTACAGTTTGGACATGGATTCCAGCCAGGCTCAAGTCTCTTGCAGTGACCCTCAGTCTTGGACCCTTTAAACAGGCGGCCATACCCTCAGTATGACGGAGTGGGTGTACTCACAACATTGAGTTTCCTTTGAAATGGAATGTCTGGGTTATGCATGTAACCCTGTTCCCTGAGAGGGGACATTATGTTGCGTAGCTTTGTCATACTGGGGTATGCCTGTGAATCACGTCTTCACTTCAGATAATAGACGCTGATGACATGGTTTCTAGGTGCCATTTTATAATCATGCAACTCATGATATTCCACCTCACCTGACTATGGCTGGCCTATAAACAGGTGTGATTTCACAGCACCCAAGCGAGGGTGCTTTCCACAGCTTGAAGCTCATTTGTACTTCCTTGATTCTGCAATAATATAATTATTGTAGAACTATATTATTATATAAATGCACCAAATAAGCTATAGAGAAAGAAGTTTATCCCCCCTGTGTAGTGCACTATAAGTGTAGTAGAGAACCATCTGAGATTCTGTCTCTCTCTCTCCCTCGCTATCTGATTAAAGTTCATGCTCAGTCTGCTGTTCTCTGTTTAGCTTCATCTGCAGATAGTTTAATATCACACACAACAGATAAGAGAAACAAAATATAACAATTAGTGTGATCATCATTAATTACATTGTTAATTAGAATCAACAGGTGATATTAAATTCTCGTGTCATTCTGCATAATAATATCATTTCACAAACACAATCTTTAAAGTAAGTTGTAAACAAAAATAAAAAAAAATATGTTTATGAAGAGTGTGTCATTGTGTCTCTCTACAGGTTGTGGAAATGTGGTGTCTCAGATGAAGGCTGTGCTGCTCTGACTTCAGCTCTAAGATCAAACCCCTCACACCTGAGAGAACTGCATCTGTCTTATAATAATGTAGGAGACTCAGGAGTGAAGTGTCTTTCTTCTGTACTGGAGATTCCTCACTGTAAACTGGAGATACTGTGGTAAGATCATCTCTCTGAGAGTTACATGACCTGCTTCTCAGTAAGACACATTCTCTAATAGTGAGACTGAAACAGAAGTTTTAGGTTCATCGTCAGTGTCCTAGGGAGGAAGATTATTCCTTTTGACTGCACACTGATGATTTGTTACAGAGTCTTTGTGTCAGATGTACAGACGGACAGTGCCTTCCACTAATATTGACACCTTTGGTAAATATGAGCAAAGACGGCTGTGAAAAAATGTCTTTATTGTTTATCTTTTGCGTAAAAAATCACAAATGTACTCTGCTCTCATGGATATCAAGCAATTGCAAACAAAACACAGGTTTATGAAATATTATACAGTATCTCACAAAAGTGAGTACACCCCTCACATTTTTGTAAATATTTTATTATATCTTTTCATGTGACAACACTGAAGAAATGACACTTTGCTACAATGTAAAGTAGTGAGTGTACAGCTTGTGTAACAGTGTAAATTTGCTGTCCCCTCAAAATAACTCAACACACAGCCATTAATGTCTAAACCGCTGGCAACAAAAGTGAGTACACCCCTAAGTGAAAATGTCCAAATTGGGCCCAAAGTGTCAATATTTTTTGTGGTCACTATTATTTTCCAGGATTTCCTTAACCCTCTTGGGCATGGAGTTCACCAAAGCTTCACAGGTTGCCACTGGAGTCCTCTTCCACTCCTCCATGATGACATCATGGAGCTGGTGGATGTTAGAGACCTTGAGCTCATCCACCTTCCGTTTGAGGATGCCCCACAGATGCCCAATAGGGTTTAGGTTTGGAGACATGCTTGGCCAGTCCATCACCTTTACCCTCAGCTTCTTTAGCAAGGCAGTGGTCGTCTTGGAGGTGTGTTTGGGGTCGTGCTGGAATACTGCATACTGATCATGCCCTGCTTCAGTATGTCACAGTACATGTTGGCATTCATGGTTCCCTCAATGAACTGAATCTCCCCAGTACTGGTTGCCACAACACACACTTGACACCATCTGAACCAAATAAGTTTATCTTAGTCTCATCAGACCACAGGACATGGTTCCAGTAATCCATGCCCTTAGTCTGCTTGTCTTCAGCAAACTGTTTGCGGGCTTTCTTGTGCATGATCTTTAGAAGAGGCTTCCTTCTGGGACGACAGCTATGCAGACCAATTTGATGCAGTGTGCGGCGTATGGTCTGAGCACTAACAGGCTGACCCCCCTACTCCTTCAACCTCTGCAGCAATGCTGGCAGCACTCATACGTCTATTTCCCAAACACAACCTCTGGATATGATGCTGAGCACATGCACTCAACTTCTTTGGTCAACCATGCCGAGGCCTGTTCTGAGTGGAACCTATCCTGTTAAACCGCTGTATGGTCCTGGCCACCATGCTGCAGCTCAGTGTCAGGGTCTTGGCAGTCTTCTTATAGCCTAGGCCATCTTTATGTAGAGCAACAATTCTTTTTTTCAGATCCTTAGAGAGTTCTTTGCCATGAGGTGCCATGTTGAACTTCCAGTGACCAGTATGAGGGAGTGTGAGAGCGATGACACCAAATTTAACACACCTGCTCCCCATTCACACCTGAGACCTGGTAACACTAACAAGTCACATGACACCGGGGAGGGAAAATGGCTAATTGGGCCCAATTTGGACATTTCCACGTAGGGATGTACTCACTTTTGTTGCCAGCAGTTTAGACATTAATGGCATTAATTCAGTGTTGTCACATGAAAAGATATAATCAAATATTTACAAAAATGTGAGGGGTGTACTCACTTTTGTGAGACTCTCTCTCTCTCTCTCTCTCTCTCTCTCTCTCTCTCTCTATATATATATATATATATATATATATATATATATATATATATATATATATATATATATATATAATTTGTTAAATACCTGTGTGCCAAAATTACTGGCACCCCTATGAATTCATGTAAGAAAGATATATTCTTTGATATTTTAATTTTTTTTTTGTACAACTGGGTGAATAGGAACAATCATGATTTCCTGCTTCACATGGGTGTAAATATGAGGTAACACAAATTTGAGGAAGGACAAATTCAATTAATCATTCATAGCAATGGGTAAGGCCAAGAAATATAGCTGTGATGTGCGGCAAAAGGTTGTTACCACAAGTTGTTTGGAAGGGTTTCAAGAAAAAAGCCTCTACTTTCAACCAAAAACAATCTCAAGAGCCTTCAGTTTGCCAGACACTACTGGAACTTAAGGGTGAGTTCCAGTTAAGGGGAAAGTGTGGCCATTTCACTTATTAGCCACCAGCTGTGTGTGTTTCTGTCACACTACCTCGTAGCCATGTTCTTCCGCGCTATCCAAAACACATGACACTGAATTTGTGTGAGAAGCACGTTCTGTTTGAAGTGTGTGGGTTGCAGGCTCTCCATCACAGTGAGCTTCATGCTGCGGGAAGCGCCCTGGTATCTGAAGCTTGTGTGAAATCACACCTATTTATAGGCCTGCCATGGTCAGGTGATGTGGCAATTAGGCGTGTCATGTGATTATAAAATGGTGCCTGTAAACCACGTCATCAGCCTCTATTCTCTGAAGTGAACACACAATTCACAGGTATGCCCCAGTATGACACAGCTATGCAATGTCTCATTCGCTTCTCAGGCAACAGGGTTACATGCGTAACCTAGACGTTTCCTTTCAAATCAAACTAAACCTTGCATGAGCTTCACGCTGTGGGAACGAGAATACCCACTCCATCATACTGAGGGTATAGCATGTTCGAAAAGATCCGAGAGCTTCAGTGATAGAAATATGGCCCGCGTTTCTAGGCAATTTATATGCCACTCCAGATGAGGGCCGCTCCAGACATCGTGAGCTGGACAGCTGTCTAAGACCACGCCCCAGCCTGTGAGGGAGGTGCCCGTCATTACTGTCTTGTGATAAGAAGACACTCCTAGAGTGTGACCCGAGAGCATGTAGGCCTTTCCGCGTGATGCTGATAACTCTCAGAGCTTTCGTCCTCAGACCAAACCCCCAACTTTCCAGCCACCAGTGAAACAGTCTCTTGTGCAATACACCCAACGGTATGATGTTCGCTGCTGCTGCCATAAGCTCCATCAGTCTCATAGACTGGAGGGGATGCCAAGATCCAGCTTTATCTTGCTCAGTGTTGATAAGATTGACCCTATGCATGTTGGGGATAGAAACTCCCTCATCGTAGTAGAATCATTATAACCTCTATAAAAAGTTGTCCACTATACTGGAGAAAGCATACTTTTCTGAGATTCACCCTGAGCCCCAAGCTCTTCATGTGGGTGAGACAGTTCCCTGGATCATGCTAGAATTAACCAGTCATCCAGGTAGTTTAGTAAACGGATGCTGTGGAGTCACAATAGAGCCAGAATGACATCCATGCACTTAGGGAAGGTGTGAGGGGATAAAGCTATCCCAAAGCGAAGAACCCGATATTGGTATGCATTGCCTCCAAAGGCAAACCTCAGGAACTTCCTGTGACTGGGCAATATTTGTATGTGGAAATATGCACCTTTTAGATCTATTGTCACAAACCAGTCCTCAAACTGAATCTGTGGAATGATAAGTTTGGGTGTCAGCATCTTGAACCTGTATGTCAGAAGAGTACAGTTCAGATGATGGAGATCTAAAATTGGCCACATACTCCCCTCTTTTTTGCAGACCAGGAAATTTCAGCTGTAAAAACCTCCCTCCCTCAGGTAACGCGGTACATGTTCTATGGTCCCTTTGTCCGAGAGGGATCTTACTTCCTGTGCTAACATCGGGCTCTGCTCTGTGCTGACTACTGTGGTGAGCACACCTCTGAACCAGGGGGATCAAGCTCTGAAATGGACCTGGTAGCCCTTTTCTATGGTAGACAGAACCCATGGAGACACATTTGGCAGTAGTTTCCATGCTGCCAGATAGCCTTTTAGTGACATTAACCTTTCCACATTCTATTGGAGGGAAAGCATCAGATTTGTGTTGCCCTGTGACAGCTCGCTGACCAGAGAACACTGAAAACGTGGGTCAGCCTTTGCTAGGGGAGGCCCTACAATAGTAATGGTGGATAACTTCCCTAACAACCTCATGTCCCCTGATGTGCCTCTCCATGGCCCCTCAGGACTGCTCCTCCTTTTTCTGCTTGGCCTTTACGACCATTCTCAGATCAAGCCTAGAAACAGGCCGTGATTGTGGCTTCCCGGTTCCTCTGGCTGTATGTGGGGCAGGTGGGCTGCCATACTCACCTGTGCCTTCCTCGCACTAGTGCTGGCCAGGGCTCCACTCTTGGATGCCCGGGTGAACTAGACACAACAGGGAAGGAACTGGCTGAATGCCGCAGTATGTCGAGCTTACTCAGCAGGTCTGATTGGTAGGCCTGTAACACTGCCATTGTCTAAAGTGAACCACAAGCAAGACTCACTACTGCATATGTCTTTCCCACCAACACCACGGTGGCCTTACATGGCTTGGTTGGCAAAGCCGGCCCCCTAAATTACCTGCCATCAATGGAGAGAGGTAGCTCACAAGAGCCTCCTCCACCTTCAGCATAACTAAATAGCCATGCCGTTCATGCCCTACGATTGCCGAATAATCCGACACTGCAGGGTTACAAATGCGGCTTATGCATGGTTTTCCCCCAGAAGTGTGATATTTTGTTGTGCACTTCTGGGGAAAAAAAGGCGAATTTTCTGCAGTGTGTCGGATTTATTTTCACTGGGGTAAAAAAAAAAGCTCATCTAGCCTTAGTAATCACTTTAAGCAGCTCTTTATATGCTGCTCTCAGTTTTAGCACACATTTCTGGCTCCTCAAAGTCAGAGAGGAATTATTATTATTGTTTTTTGGCTTTCCATAGCGGAAGGAGGAATTGTGACATGAGCTCCAAAATACAATGGAGAGCCAGACCAGGAAGACAGAGCAAAAGAGAGAGCAGCACTCATCTCCGGCTCCTCTTCCAGATCCATACAAGATCCCCATTACCTGAGCAGGCTGGCTGCCTTGGCAGCGGCTGGCCCCGACCGCAAGGCTCTGAAACCCAACTGACTTTGGACAAGAAGAGAGCGAGTCGTGAGCAAAGCTGCCTGATTGTAAGGCATTTACAATGCGCATAGTCCGACCTCTCGAGGACTGTCCTGGAGTGCTCCAACCCTAGACACTTCACACAGAAAGTGTGTCCATCCTCTGCATGATGAAATGGGAGCAAGGCGTAACACAATTCCTGAATTCTCTCACTAATACTTTTCTCCTTTTTTTTTTTAAAGGAACATAAAAGAAAAGCGATTTTTCTCTTTTTTTTCTTTTTGGAAAAGATAGAGAGGAAAAAACTCTTTTTGCGAGCGTTACACAAGTGACCAACATGCAGTCTCTCTGAAGATAATAAGGCTGATGGTGCAGTTCACAAGTGTCGTTTATATATCACGAGATGCACTTAATTGCCACATCACCTGATCACAGCAGACCTATAAATAGGCATGATGTTACACAAGCTTCAGAAATGAGTCACGCGCGAGGGCGCTTTCCACAGCATTCAGCTAAAGGAACGTGGAATTCCCTTTGAAAGGGAACTCAATGTACAGGTGTACAATGAAATTTTAGACACTTTTCTCATTCTATTGATAAAAAAAGCTTTGGTAATGAAGTCATTTTTCAGGATGGTAATGCATCTTGCCACAGAGCAAAGAGTCTTTTCTTCAGGAAAGGCATATCAACTGAATACTATGGCCAGCAAAGAGTCCGGATCTCATTCTGACTGAAAATATATTATAGAAATTTAAAAAACATTTGTCCATGAAAGGTTCCATCCTGCAAAGCTGATCTGTCAACTACTATTTGAGAAAGTTGGAACCAGCTTTATGGAGAATATCGTTTTTCATTGCTGAAGTCCATGCCTCAGAATTCAGGCCATCATAAAACCCCAAAGAGGAGGCATACTATTCTAATTGTGATTTTGTTGATGATTCCATAATATTTCCTCTGCTTGATCTTTTAAAATATATGGCATTAATGAAAATAATTTAATTTGTTTGAGGTATATTTCCAATAAAGCCAAAATGTTCAGCTATCAAACAAAAATTGTGTTGTGTCATATCTGTGATTTGCTTATTTGCTACAAAATAAGAAGCCTGGGTGAGCATCCTCTAAGTGTGATTATATAATTTTTGCCAGGGGTTGCAGTAGAGAACCAGATGAGATTCTCTCTCTCCCTATGATTAAAGTTCATGGTCAGTCTGCTGTTCTCTGTTCAGTTTCCACTGCTGATAGTTTAATATCAAACACAACAGATGAAGGAAACTACATATAACACTCAGTATGATCATTTTGAATTACATTGTTAATTAGAATAAACAGGTGATATTAAGTCTTCATGTTATTCTTAATAATAAAATCATTTTACAAACACATCATCTTTAAAGTAAATCCTTAACCAAAATGAAAATCTGTTGATGAAGAGTGTGTCATTGTGTCTCTCTACAGGTTGTGTAAGTGTGGTGTCTCAGATGAAGGCTGTTCTGCTCTGACTTCAGCTCTGAGATCAAACCCCTCATACCTGAAAGAACTGCATCTGTCCTCTAATAAAGTAGGAGACTCAGGAGTGAAGTGTTTCTCTGCTGTACTGGAGAATCCTCACTGTAAACTGGAGATACTGAGGTAAGATCAACTCTCTGAGAGTCACATGACCTGCTCCTGAGTAAGACACATTCTTTAATAGTGAGACTGAAGCAGAAGTTTTAGGTTCATCAGGTCCTGAGGAGAAAGATTGTTTATTTTCACTGCACACTAGTGATTTGTCACAGTGTCTTTGAGTCAGTTCTATGTATGTGAGAAGCTGCAGCACAAAATGTGACTTGATGCGACTGCAATGTGTCTGGAATTAGTGTGAAATTTACTAAAACATTGTAACTAATCACAGAAATTAAATGATCTAAAAAAAAATAATTTGAAAACTAGAATTAGATGTTGTTGCCACAAGAACGATAAGGTCAACAATTAAATAAATTTTACATTTTAAAAAGTCTCTGTCTAGCTGTTATGAACAAGATTTCCAACTCTAGGTTACAGAAGAGATAGCAGTATTAAAACCATGCAGTTTTCCTCAATAGTTTTTTCACTAACATCCTAAAATGGCAGAATTTAAATTTTTCCACTTTTTTTGAGATCCTTCCTCAAATTCACAAAAAGCTCAGCACATCTGTCCCTCTGTCTTCATGTCATTCTTCTGCAGATGTTTTAATTATTATTTATTTCACATCGAATTTGTAGACATATTTACTCTCCATCAGCTTTATATGGAGTTAATCTTGTGTCAAAACGTTCTAAAGAAATAATAAAATCTACAAGCTAAATATATATATATATATCCAGCTTACTCCTTTTCAGGGTCACTCCTTTTCAGGCACAAGGCGGGGTACACCCTGGAGAGGGTGCCAATCTATTGCAGGGCACAATCACATACACACTCACACACCCATTCATATACTACAGACACACCAATCAGCCTACCATGCATGTCTTTGGACTGGGCTAGGAAACCCCCGCAGCACGGGGAGAACATGCAAATTCCACACACACATGGCCCCGGCAGGACTCGAACCCCGGAGGTGTGAGGCAAACATGCTATCCACTAAACCACTGTGCGACAGTGAAATAAAATTGATTTTACAAAAAAAAAAAACAGAATTTGGAAATTAAAATAATAAGTTAATGCCAAAAGAATGAAGTCAACAACTGAATAAATCAAATCAGGTTTTTTTTTTAATAAAAAAAAAAAGGGACTGAAAGGAGCATACAAAAATCGCTAGCAACAGCAACAATCCTTTTGTTAATTTTTAAAAATTGTATTTAAAGCTGAAATAGTGTTTATTCTGTCAGTGAATGTTCATTCAGTATGTCTCAGTCTAACTGCTATGAACAGTGTTGCAAGATCTTTGTTACAGAAGCAGCTTAATGAACAAGCAATATTAAAACCATTTAGTCTTCCTCAATAGTTCTTTCACTAATATCCTAAAATTCTCTCGTATGATTCCCCATTTTATCATTAATAAAGAATATCTATGAGTAAACCCAGTAAAACTGACTCAAATACATTCATTTAGTAAAATAGAGCTGAAGTTGAGAACAGGATCTATAGGCATGCGTATGAGAGGAGATCACAGTGCATGGACACTTCTGTATATGTTAATATACTGTATGTTTTAATTTATGATTAAAATAATGTACATAAAAATGTCCAAACTCCAATCCACAACCAAAGAAATCAATCAACAATGGTGAGTCAAAAGTAGCTCAAATCCTCATTAAAACCAGGGACCTGGCAACTGCTCCCAACAAGACACATGGTGCTAATGTACACCTGCCATTCTGCGTTCTAGTTCTTTCATTCACTACCCAGCCTTCATGACCATAGGTGAGGGTAGGAACAACGATTGCCCGGTAGTTTGAGAGCTTTGCCTTCCAGCTCAGCTCTCTTTTCGTCACAACGGTGCGGTAAAGCGATTGCAGTACCGCTCCAGCTGCTCCGATTCTCCGGCCAATCTCCCGCTCCAATGTCCCCTCACTCGTGAACAAGACCCTGAGGTACTTGAACTCCTTCACTTAAGTTAAGTACTCATTCCCTACCTGGAATAGGCACTCCATCGGTTTCCTGCTGAGAACCATGGCCTCAGATTTAGTAGTGCTAATCCTCATCCCAGCCGCTTCGCACTCATCTGCGAACCGATCCAGTGAGTGCTGGAGGTCACAGACCGATGATGCCATCAGGACCACATCATCTGCAAAAAGCAGCGATGAGATCATCAGGTCACCAAACCGCAACCCCTCCCCACCATGACTAAGCCTCGATATCCTGTCCATTATATCACAAAAAGGATTGGAGACAAAGCGCAGCCCTGGTAGAGACCAACCCCCACCTGGAACGAGTCTGACTTTTTGCCGAGCACCCGGACAGAGCTCTCGGTTTGGGCGTACAGCGATTGGATAGCCCTAAGAAGGGAACCCCTCACCCCGTACTCCCTCAGCACCTCCCACAGTATACCCCTGGGGACCCGGTCATACGCCTTCTCCAAATCCACAAAACACATGTAGACCGGATGGGCATACTCCCAGGCCCCCTCCAAGATCCTTGTGAGAGTAAAGAGCTGGTCTGTTGTTCCACTGTATAGTTGGCGCACACTCTCTGGTCCCCCTTTTTGAACAGGGGAACCAGCACCCCGGTCTGCCACTCCTTGGGCACTGTCCCTGACTTTCACGCAGTGTTAGAGGCGTGTCTCCAAGACATCCCCTCCATACCCAGGGCTTTCAGCATTTCTGGACGGATCTCATCAATCCCGGGGCTTTGCCACTGTGTAGTTGTTCGACTACCTCAGTGACCTCTACCAGGGAAACTGACGATGATCCCCCATCAGCTTCCACCTCTGCCTCTACCATAGAGGGCATGTTAGTCGGATTCAGGAGTTCCTCAAAGTGTTCCTTCCACCGTGCAATTACATCCTCAGTTGAGGTCAACAGCGTCCCATCCTTACTGTACACAGCTCGGATGGTTCCCCATTTCCCCCTCCTGAGGTGGCGGATGGTTTACCAGAAACACCTTGCTGCCGACCGAAAGTCCTCCTCCATGTCCTCTCCGAACTTCTCCCACACCCGCTACTTTGCCTCTTTCATGGCAGAGGCTGAAGCCCTTCGGGCCTGTCTGTACTTTGCAACTGCCTCTGGAGTCCTCCGGGATAACACATCCCAGAAGGCATCCTTCTTCAGTCGGACGGCTTCCCTGACCACCGGTGTCCACCACGATGTTCGAGGATTACCGCCCCTTGAGGCACCTAAGACCTTGAGACCATAGCTCTCCGCTGCAGATTCCGCAATGGAGGCTTTGAACATTGCCCACTCCAGTGCAATGCCCCTAACCTCCACGGGGTGCCAGAAAAACTCCGCCGGAGATGTGAGTTAAAGATCTCGCAGACAGGGGCATCCTCCAGACGTTCCCAGTTCACCCGCACTACCCGTTTGGGCTTTCCAGGTCTGTCCAGAGTCTTCCCCCACCCCTTGACCCAACTCACCACCAGATGGTGAACAGTTGACAGCTCTGCCCCTCTCTTCGCCCAAGTGTCCAGAACTTGCGGCCTCAGATCAGATGATATGATTACAAAATCAATCATTGACCTTCGGCCTAGGGTGCTCTGGTACCAAATACACTTATGAGCCTCCTTATGTTCAAACATAGTATTCGTTATAGACAGTCCATGACTAGCACAGAAGTCCAACAACAAACGCCCGCTCGGGTTTAGATCAGGAGGCCTCTCCAGGTATCTCCATCATTGCCCACGTGCACGTTGAAGTCTCCCAGCAGATCTATGGAGTCCCCTACTGGTGCCCCATGCAGGACTCCGTGCAGGGTCTCCAAGAAGGCTCAGTACTCTGAACTGGTGTTCGGTGCATATGTACAGACAACAGTCAGAGTCCCCCCCCCCCCCACAACCCATAGACATAAGGAGGCAACCCTCTCATCCACCGGTGTAAACTCTAATGTAACGGCACTCAACCGGGGACTTGTGAGTATCCCCACCCCCTTTCCGGTGCCTCACACCCTGGTGAACTCCAGAGTAGAATAGAGTCCATCCCCTATCCAGGAGTACGGTTCCAGAAAGGAGACTTTGTGTTGAGGTAAGCCCCACCAGATCTAACTGGTAGCGCTCCACCTCCCTCACAAGTTCCAGTTTCTTCCCCCACAGAGAGGTGATGATCCACGTCCCCAGAGCCAGCCTCTGGGCCACCCGAGTCTGGTCCGTCGAAGCCCCTGACTGTCACTGCCACCTTTGTAGCAGCGCACCCAACCCCCACGGTTCACCCCACGAGTGGTGGGCCCATAGGATGGAGAGGGGGGTGCCACGTTGCTTTTTCGGGCTTTGCCCGGCTGGGCTGAGTGGCAAACCCAGCCACCAGGCGCTCGCAGTCGGGCCCTCCCTCTGGGCCTGGCTCCAGACAGGGGCCCCGGGCTTCCTCCGGGCAGGGTAACTCCTCCTCTCTTTGTTTTCTTCATGAGGGTGTCTTTGAACCATTCTTAGTCTGTCCCCTCCCCTGAGACCACTTTGCCTTGAGAGTCCCTACCAGGAGCACAAGGCTCCAAACAACATAGCCCTCAGGTTCATAGGGATACACAAACCTCTCCACTACGATAAGATGACGGTTCCCGGAGAGGGTTGCTAACACAAATGCAAATAATCATGTAACACTGCTATGGTAGCTGTTTGTGAAGTTGCTAACGTCAGTTAATTGGCTCAGTTTAATTGTGAAAGACCTACAGTTGCTCTCTGCCTCTTGTTGTTCTTCTAATCCTGTTGTTCTCCCACTTCTATTTCTAATCCCCACTTCTCCACCATTCCCCCCTTTCTCCCCCTATTCCCCTTCTTCCATACGCAAGAAATGAAATCTCTAAATAAGTAAATTAGAATGAATAAATAAATATGAAACAATATATAAAAATTGACGTAAATAAAAATAACTATTTTCAATAACTTCAAGAATTTGTTTAGCAACTAAATTGTACATATAAATAACATGAATGAAATACAGTAATAAATTTCAATGCACTTGAACACTAAACATTTATACTACTTTGATTTTTTTTAAGCAAACCTTAGCTGTCATAATTTAGACATGACTTGCAGAAATATGGTCAAGCTGAATTTAGCTTTAAAATGTTACTGCATCACTTTAAATTCGTTCTAACACTGACAGTTCCCTAAATTATTTCCTAATAGCACCTGAAAATGATTGCTGTGGGGACACTGGCTGTCTATACCTTAATCTTCTGTTTTTTACAGACACTACATTAAAAAGCTTACATTTATGTCATTCATACAACTGAGCAGTTCAGGGTTGTGGGCCTTGCTCAAGGGCCCAGCAGTGGTAGCTTGGAACTGAACTGAAGTGGTAGCTTGGCAAAAAATGGCTGCTCCTAAGGTCATACAGACTTCATATAAGTCAATAATGAACTTTTTCACAATATCTGTTGTTACCCAGATGAGGATGGGTTCCCTTCTGAGTCTGGTTCCTTTAAGGTTTCTTCCTCTTAAAACATCATAGGGAGTTTTCCCTGCCACCGTCGCCACTCAGTGGCTAGCTCAGTTGGGATAAATTCGCACCTTTAATATCTGTATACCATGTTGATATTTCTGTAAAGCTGCTTTGAGACAATGTCTATTGTAAAAAGTGCTATACAAATAAAATTGAATTGAATTTAACTGAATTTGAACTCATGATCAGTAGTCTCAAATATAACATAAAGGTAAGTCTTTCATTTAGTTAATTTCCGTTATAATTTCACTCCATTGCGTTTTTGTTGGGGGTTCCTGTTGTATCCATTTCCTCATTATGGCCTTTTTACTGGCTACTAGCAGGATTTTAAGTAGGTCTTTATTATTTTTTTAGTCTTTATTATTCCCTCAACATTGAGTGATTCCATAATTTTTTTCCTTTACTTGATTTGGAATTAAAAGAATTTAATGTAGTATGTTGAGGTATGTTTCATGAAGCCAGAATAATCAGCTTTTAAAGAAAAATTGTTTTGTGTCATATCTGTCTTATGTTTGTTTGCTATGAAGTAAAATTTGGGTGTGGTGATTCCATAATTTTTGCCAGGGATTGTAGTTGAAGCACTTTACTGAGGTAAAGGTACAACCATGAAAGTACAAATTAAATCCCAAATATATCCTCTGTAACTTTTCTAATCTCCCTCCAGTACAATTCAATTATTGGCCATCGCTCAAAAATATGGACGTGGTCAGCTATCTGGGCTCCACACTGTTGCCTGCATAGCCCCTGATGTGGCCTTTTATTTAGTAATATTTATTTATTTAGTTGTAAACTGTACGGCTGTGGCTCAATTGGTAGAGCGGGTTGTCCACTAATCATAGGGTTGGCAGTTCGATTCCCAGCCTGCATGACTCCACATACCGAAGTGTCCTTGGACAAAACACTGAACCCCAAGTTGCTCCCGATGGCAAGTTAGTGAATTGCATGGCGGCTCTGCTACCACTGGTGTGTGTGAGTGTGTCTGAACGGGTGAACGAGACACAGTGTAAAGCGCTTTGCTATATAAGTGCGCCATTTACCATTTAAGCAACCAACCACACCAATGATTCCAATTTTTCTCTGAAATTGACATATTGCATTCTTTGTTACATTTTAATTTTATATAGGTTGATGAACGTCTTTATTTGTATACTCCTGTATATCCTCAAGGTGGACTACTTATCATGCCTCATTTTGTAAGAAGAAGGGACCTCTATTTATCACATAAACTCTAGAAATTGTTGTGTGTGTGAGAAGTCCGCATGTCAGCAGTTTCTGAAATACTCACATCAGACCTTCTGGTACCAACAAACATTACACAATCAAAGTGTGTAATCACACCTTTTCTTCATTCTGATGATTGATGTGAACCTTAACTGAATCCCTTGACCTGTATCTAAATGATTATATGCATTGTGCTGCTGCCACATGAGTGCAACTGCAAGAATATACAGGTGTACCCAATAAAGTGGATGGTGAGTATAGTTCTTAAAAGAGCTGAATGTGATTGATGTTTTTACCACCTACAATGAGGGGGAAAATAAGGGACATCCCAGACTGTACAATTTGAGTTATATTCATTGTCAGGGAAAGGACTGTATCCCATCTCATACCTCTTACATCGACAGCCTCCTTATTGTAGTTAAACCAGCTGCTCTTCCTGAAACTGCAGTTAGTACCCACACTTAAATTTTACTGGTGTGACGTTTCAGTAGTAATAGCGCCAAAAGCAGAAAACGAGCGTCTGCGAGCTCCTACACAACCAAAGCAAATTAACCTTGTATAGAAAGATTATTTAAAATAAATAAGTAACAATACCAGCACACAACAATTCACAGTATTTAATGTATACAGGATAAGTATTTTTATAATTTATATTTTTACATCAATCAAGTTTAAAGAGATGCAATAAAGCATTAAGCCAAATAAAAATACATTTACTAAAAACATCTTTTAAGAGGTTAAGCAGTTCACAGTGACCAACTCTGGGCTCACAATAAAGATTAAATAATTTTACTGAAGAAATTTTAAGTAATTGCGCTTCAAAATTGCTGGATCTGTCAATATATTTGAGCCTAAAGGCAGTCTTTAATCCATTATTAATGGATATTCAGTCAGATCAATTCAGACAACTCAGACAACTTGATCAAATCAGTTCACATGAGGTTCTCTCACAATCTCCATAAATTCATTTTACTGTATAATTTTATAGTAAAAACCTGTGACAAATCCCCCAATATGTCCTATCAATATGGGTGGTGTTAAGGTGGTCAGAAACAATATAGCATGTGAAAGTAATAGATTGACTGAATTTAGCAAAGCCAATCCACCTAGCTATATGTTCACTTTCAAATGGAATGAAACGTTGCCTGAGCTTCACGCTGTGGGAACACCTCCACATGTGACCGGTATCTGAAGTCTGTGTAACATCACGCCAATGTATTGGCTTGCGGTGGTCAGGTGATTTAACAGGCATTTAACATCTTGCGTGACCATAAAATGGTGCCTGTAAACGAAGTCATCAGCTTCTTTGTCTTCATGTCTGTTGTCTGTGTGAACAAACAGGATGAAAACAGTAACACTTTCTATGAAGCCAATGCTTATAATGAATTATAGCCCCATTTAGAATTATTTATAAGCAAGTATTACAGTTCTATAAACACATTTATAATGACATATAAATACCTATACTTTGTTATAATAACAGTTATAGCTACATTTATATTATTGTTATAATTACTTATGTGATTCACTTGCTTTTTCAGTGCCTATGCTCATAATGCATTATACACCAATTTATAAGTAATAATTAGTCAGTCTTATGGTTACAGTAATGTATTCCATTAATACTTATTGTGCGTTACAATAGAATTACTAACCTTTATAAGTGCATCATTGATTGGTTTAAGTAAAGTGAAAGCATAGGATGCAGTTTCCATAATGCAAATGTTAAGAAATCATGAAGATGAGCTTATTATGCATTATAAATTCTTTAATTAGTCAGTCTTATGGTTCTATTAATTTATTCATAAAAATGCAGCCTGCATTTTTATAATGTCATTATATTATTTATAATGACTTATTAGTAATGTAGATCTATTTCTATGTCCAATAAGTAAATTATTTTAAATTGACATTGATTGTTGCATTGATGTTGCCTTATAAATACTTACTGTAAGTAATAATACAATTACTAACTTTTATAAATGCATCATTGATGGCTTTAAGTAAAGTGAAAGCATAGGATGTAGTTTCCATAATGCAAATGTTAAGAAATGTGCTTATTACACAAATAGATGTGTGTAATACACACATCTATACACAGATGGCACAAACCACCAACGAAATATACAGAAAATATATCCGAAGGCACAAAATGAAATAACAAATTTAAAAAGCATGAAACTCTTAGCTAAAAAATGTGCAATTTCACAAATATAAAGTTTGAAACTTACTCATCTCATTTAGCCTTTACTGAAATTAGCACCAGAGCCCTGTTAGCACGATCACATATACATGTAATACAGGCATGCAGAAGGCGCTGTTTCCACCTCCTATGACATGGACATGTGATTGGATTTTAGGAGGCAAAAATAAACTAATAAATGCAAAACATGAACAAAAGTGCAAAACACCTGATTAAAAAAAAAGAGTCAGAGTCTGGTACGTATCATTGAGCTTGGCTGTCCTTGACATCCCCCCAACTCAGTGAAACAAAGATGTCCACTATAGTAGAAACACATCACAAGACCTGCATTTATAAATTAAAGTCTCACTGTACTTCTTCCTTCAAAGGCAGTATGCTGTGTTTTCTCCCAGCTGAGGCTTTGTCTCTCTTGCCACAGGTTGAGGTGTTTACAACTGTCACTGAATAGCATGGCCTCTTCTTTGCCACCTGTGACACGTCACTGACAGCTGCAGCTTCCACTGGCTTAGATACGCTGAACTTGTGGCTTCATAACTGCCAAAGTCCACAATTCTAGACCTTGTGGGTACAATTCTTTCATCGATGACCAGGTTCTGGTGAGGCCTCATTAATATTGTGCCACCTGTCCGGTTCAGGTTGTGTTGCAGGTGCAGGAGCACTGGCTCTCCTAATCTCTCAAATGAGTGACACATGAGTGACCCCTCTTCCAAGACTTCTCTGGGGGGTAGATGGAGCTGTCAGTTTTGCAGTGGAAACCTTCATGTGGGTGTTTGGGGAGATGGCCTTAGAGGAAGTGTGAAGAAGATGAGGAGCATTTCTTCTTCTCTGTAACAATAAATAATCATGAATACAAAGTACACTAAGTGCCCAAAATCACCCATAGTAAATGCTAAATTGGCTTTTATATTTATATAATAACAATAATAATTCTATATTTCTACTTAGCTATCAAAGAACCCATGCTGGTGCATTTGCTGTTGTTTATTATCATAAAACATGCAGTGCCATGCTAAATGTGAAAAAATTACTGCCATGCTACATATAGAAAAATATAGTTCCACACTACCTGCAAAAAAAGACCTTTCCACAGTAAAAGCAAAAATTAAAAATAGAAAGCAACTTAATTTACATACTTTTAAAGGACTATGTTCACTCCATGCTGGAATGCTCCTCGACTCAATCCACGCTGTCTTCCTCCAAAAAAATTCCTCACCAGTGTCATGGGGCGGTCACACTAGGCTTTCGCATGCAAATGCATCCGAAAACAGCAGACCAAAAACACAAAGTTACTGCATGATAAAAATTCAAATTTGGTGAACTCTGACCTGCATAAATATATGACGTGAATACATGTGGATAGATAGATAGATAGATAGATAGATAGACTGATGATTGTGACATTTCTGCATGACCTTTTCAGTTAAAAAAAAAGAAATTTGTATCTTGCTATTCTGAACTTTACAACACAGCTTTGAAAGATTATAAAAACAACTTAAAAAGAGATTCTGCCTGGATTTGACGGGTGATGTCATATCCTGTTCCCGCCTATATTCGCAGCAGGAACCGACAAAAATACACATGCTTAGCCTAGTGTGAGCAGCTGTCATGTCACTGCACACACAGAAAGCCAATCTTATAACAGACATGCGGCGATAAAATAATTCTCTGTTTATACTGATTGAAATGTCAGATAAGTCGGTTTCCATTCTACCAGCAGAACAGAACGCCAGTGTACTGGTAAAAAAGGGTTAAAATTGTTTATTTGTAAATTATACTACTGAACAATAATGGTTTTTATGTAAAAATGGAAAAAAAAAAACCATATTAATGGAACAAATCCTACTAATGAACTGAAATGAGCTGCTCCTGAGATCTTTGACATGATCACTCCATGGAATGAGTGTGTGGAGAAGCTCTCCTCATTAACTGATAGATGTCCTGCTGCAATCAGCAGTGCCATCAAAGAGACAATCTCCCAGATGAAAACTGATGGAGATTTTTTGCCAGTAGCAGAACCTTCTGAGACACAGTGTGTCAGCCACTTGTTTTTAATGCACTTGTTTATCTCAGGCATTTCTTGATGTCAGGAATTTCTTTGTGAAGTATTTGTTTGACTAGAAAGTTTCACTTGTTAAAAGCTCTAGCTCCTCAGCCATAATTTTTGAAATGCATATTCTGATTATACTTAAAAAAAAAAATATGATGCAATTTTTGATGGTATGTAACATTAAAAAAAAAAAAAAAACTTTGCAACTGTTTGCATTAATGTTTTCTGTTTTTTCATTACTTTATTAAAAACATTATTGTTCAGTAGTTACATTTACAAATACACATTTTAAAGGCATTTACAATGCATAATAAGCACATCTGAATGATTTCTTAACATTTACATTATGGACACTGCATCCTATGCTTTCACTTAACTTAAAGCCACCAATTATGCATTTATAAAGGTTATTAATTGAATTATAACTCACAATAAGCATTTATAAGGCAGCACAACATAACTATCAACAACAATATAAAATAATTCACATATTGGACCTAGAAATAAATCTGCTTTACCAATAAGTCATTATAACTATAATATAATAACATTATAAGACAATTTAATACTTATAAATTGGTGTATAATGCATTATGAACATGGGCACTGAAAAACAAGTGTATCACTTATAAGTAATTATAACAATAATATAAATGTAGCTATAACTGTTATTATAACGAAGTATAGGTCTGTATGTGTCATTATAAATGTGTTTACAGAACTGTAATACTTGCTTATAAATAATTATAAATAGGGCTATAATTCATTATGAGCATTGGCTTCATACAAAGGGTCACCATGAAAAATTCACTTTCTCTCTATTTTTTCTGCTTTTCTTAAGCGAACAAAATATTATATATATACACGTGTGTATATTTATATACAGTTGTGCCCAAAAGTTTACATAACCCTTGTAGAATGTGCAAAATCTTAATACTTTTAAGAAAATAACAGGGATAATAAAAGTCCCTTTTTTTATTTAGTACTCTCCTGAATAAGCTATTTCACATAACAGAGGTTTACACATAGTCCACAAGACAAGATAATAACTGAATTCATAAAAAATTATCCCGTTCAGAAATTTACATACCCTTTATTCTTAATACTATGTCATTACCTAGATGATCCATTTTTTTTTTTTGTGATCTGATAGTTGTTCATGAGTCCGTTGTTTGTCTTGATCACGTAAATTGCACACAAGTCGCATGAAGTCAAACACACCTATTTTTTTTTAATCGCGTGACTGAGTTTCCGTAAGCAGGGCAACGATAATGTTGGCATGCAAGCTCACACAGCACATGTACATTCTCTGCCTGCTAATCCTTGTGAAACTGGTTTCATTTCATTCACCATTATGTTTTTCTCTCCACTGTGAAGACTTAGTGTATGTATGAAACTATCTGTACAAAAATAGGGGACAGATCGTGTACCATGTTAACTTAGTAAGGGAAGCAGCCTTTAATTTTTCAGTACCAGACAATCCCATATTATACGAGTGGCAAGCCTACTATAGATACTAGGTAGTTAGTTGTAGTTACCTATTAACTTCATCCATTTTAATTACATCAACAAGTGGAAGCCAGAAGAAATGACAAATTATGGCATTATGGACAAATTAACTAAAACTAATTATTATTATTTTTTTTTTACTGGTTACTGTTTCACCTCTTCTACTTTTTTCTTTTTATGTTTTTACACTCCAGAGAGCTTCATGATTGCAGCTTCTTCATGATCTTCTGACATTAGCTACACTAGTTACCTAATTTATTTACATAAATTGCAGTTTCTATTACTGCACTAAAGCCTCTGTGGCTGTCTAATAACATAAATCTTTTGCTAGTAATGATAGACTTATGAGAGTAAAGTGTGTTTTTTAAAAAAAAAAAAAAATTATTAAAACTCATATTGGCACCCTGTCCAGGGTGTACCCCGCCTTGTGCACAATGCTCCCTGGGATAGGCTCCAGGTTCCCCGTGACCCTGAAAAGGATAAGCGGTATAGAAGATGGATGGATGGATGGATGGATGGATGGATTAAAACTCATGGGGCCCCCTCGTGGTCTGAGGGCCCAAAGTGACGGCTTATAGCACTTATAGGAATGGGGATGTATGAATGGATGGTTAAATTGTAGCTGTTGGCTGGAGTGTCCCTTTAAGCATATTGTCTAAGTGGTTTGTACTTTTAGCATTCATGAAGGTTCAGTGAGAGCTTTGAAGACTTGTTTGATAATCTGCACTAATGTTAATTCATTATCTATTATTTTATTTCCTTCACTATCAGCTGTGACTCACTTGGAGTGAAAAGTTGGTCAGCTCTGGTCTCAGTGTTCAGCTCAGAAACCCCCAATCTGAGAGAACTGCATCTGAATGTGAAAACACTGAATCTGTCCTATACTAAGCTAAGAGATGCAGAAGTGAAGAGTCTCTGTGCTGGACTGAAGAATCCTCACTGTAAAGTGGAGATATTGAGGTAAGATCATCTCTCTGAGAGTCACAATAACTCCCTAAAAGCAGTAGTTTTAAACAGAGTTGTTTTTCACCTGAAATTTTCTGTAACAGAACAAATAGATTAGTCATTAAGTGATAATGATTTCTCTCCAGAATCACTTATGCGTTTAAGAAATAAATAAATCTATTTATAATTAGATGCATGTGCATAATAAATAGAGATAAATAGAGAAAAGTTCTACAAAACCTGACTTATTACTTTTAAAGACAGCAATATTTTTCCAGCTCTAGTACAAGAGGCTGTATCATCACAACTCTTTGAGGGATTGTGCTCTGAGATTAATTGCAACATTTGGGCACACTGCTCCCTACTGGTTAGGAGATTTCAAAAACTGCTTTTTTTCTTATAACTCTTGAACGCTTACCATCATGCCTAGATGCTACCTGAGCAGTTTCAGAACAGTGCCAAATACAGGACAAAAATTCTAAGAATTAACTATTTTTACTTTTTTTTTTTTTAATTTATGATTGAATGTTTACTTTTTCTAACTCCTAATACACTGTTAATGCACTCCTAATACTGACTCTAACCAAAAACATGTCACAAAATTTATTTTGCTGCTCATGGTGCATGCATATATATATATATAACAAAAGTGAGTACATCCCTACGTGGAAATGTCCAAATGGGGCCCAATTTCCCATTTTCCCTCCCCGGTGTCATGTGACTTGTTAGTGTTACAAGGTCTCAGGTGTGAATGGGGAGCAGGTGTGTTAAATTTGGTGTCATCGCTCTCACACTCCCTCATACTGGTCACTGGAAGTTCAACATGGTACCTCATGGCAAAGAACTCTCTGAGGATCTGAAAAAAAGAATTGTTGCTCTACATAAGCATGGCCTAGGCTATAAGAAGATTGCCAAGACCCTGACACTGAGCTGCAGCACGGTGGCCAAGACCATACAGTGGTTTAACAGGATAGGTTCCACTCAGAACAGGCCTCGCCATGGTCCACCAAAGAAGTTGAGTGCACATGCTCAGCATCATATCCAGAGGTTGTCTTTGAGAAATAAATGTATGAGTGCTGCCAGCATTGCTGCAGAGGTTGAAGAGGTGGGCAGTCAGCCTGTCAGTGCTCAGACCATATGCCACACACTTCATCAAATTGTTCTGCATGGCTGTCGTCCCAGAAGGAAGCCTCTTCTAAAGATGATGCACAAGAAAGCCTGCAAACAGTTTGCTGAAGATAAGCAGACTAAGGATTCCAGCATGATAATGACCCCAAACACACCTCCAAGACAACCACTGCCTTGCTAAAGAAGCTGGGGGTGAAGGTGATGGACTAAATCCTATTGAGCATCTGTGGGGCATCCTCAAACGGAAGGTGGAGGAGCACAAGGTCTCTAACATCCACCAGCTCATGGATCATCATGGAGGAGTGGAAGAGGACTCCAGTAGCAACCTGTGAAGCTCTGGTGAACTCCATGGCCAAGAGGGTTAAGGCAATGTTGGAAAATAATGGTGTCCACAAAAAATATTGACACGTTGGGCCCAATTTGGACATTTTCACTTTGGGGTGTACTCACATTTGTTGCCATCGGTTTAGACATTAATGGCTGTGTGTTGAGTTATTTTGAGGGGACAGCAAATTTACACTGTTACACAAGCTGTACACTCACTACTTTACATTGTAGCAAAGTGTCATTTCTTCAGTGTTGTCACATGAAAAGATATAATCAAATATTTACAAAAATGTGAGGGGTGTACTCACTTTTGTGAGATACTGTATATATATATATTGTTGTTGTTATTTTTCATATTATTATTATTATTATTATTGTTATTATGCTACTTCTTAAACCATACTGTTTTCGAATGGGGCTTCAACGAATTTGACAGCAAGCACACCAAAAAGGACGTGACGGTGTATCTCTGTAACATTTGAGGGATTGTGATGAAACTTGGAATGTATCATCAGCATCAAGCCCTGAGGTTAGCTGCAGCATTTCGGAACAGAATGTCTCGTGGTCACGAGATATGAAAAAGCACATTTTTGCATATAACTTCTGAACTGTTTGTCATAAAACTATCCAATTGGTCTCAATAGATTCATATAGAGGCATACCTATGTCTACCCATACCTACCCATACCGAGTCTATCGATATGGAAAAAATCCTATGTCAGCCATTTTGGATGTTGGCCATGTTGAATTTAGTCATATAATGCTGTATTTTATGAAGGCCTTGGCCTATCATTATGAAACAGTATGTGTCTTTGGCACGATGCTCTGAAAGGACTCAAAAAGTTCTGGGACAGTGTCACCTTGATGTCAAAAATTATAATGCTATTTCTAAAAATGCTAATTGCTATTGACTCCTCTTACCTACTGTCTTGAAAGATTCTGTCGTTCATGATATTACAATTATATTAATTATGTCATGGTTGAGCAAAATTCCTATTCTTCTTCTCCTTCCGCTCTGGAAGTCTATGGCAGCCCATAGAACTGCTTGCAGGAAAGTTGTGAAACTTGGCACACAGATAGAGGACAGTTTTACCTGTTAATACCGCAAATTTGGAGTCTCAAACGCAATCATTCTAATGCCACCAACTGTCCAAATTTGCACTCACGTTTATGTTAATAACTTTTGAATCGTGAGTCTAAGAAATTTAATTATTTTTTCTTCTCATTCCTTGGCTCAAGGCGATTCAAGTGCACCATATGACATCATTTTCTGTCATTAAAATTTTTTCCACCATTTAGAATTTTTTTAAAAACCTACTTTTTCAAACTCGTCCTAAAGGTTCTTATTTTCACCAAAATTGGCTCTGATCATCTTCAGACAATACTGGCAAAAGTTATTAAAAACTTTTTGATACACCCAACCATTCTCAAAAAATGGGCGAACGAATTCAATGAAGAGCATGCCACATTAGTTGTGAGGCTATATCTCTGCAATGCTTTAGTGTATTGAGACCATTCTTGGGACATGTCATGACAAGCATGATCTGAAGCTACATGCTATATTTTGGCATAGTGCCACCTAGTGGTCAGGAGATATGAAAAATGGACATTTTTGCTTATAACTTCTGAATGATTTAGCAAAACATCAAATCACTGCTCTCTTTTGATTTGGTGCAGCATGTCGAGTCGAACAATACTCAAGTTTGCCATATTGGTCATTTTGCACGTCGGCCATTTTGAATTTCTCATAAAATGCTATATATTATGAACGGCTTGGCACATCATTACGAAATTTGGTAGGTGTTTTTGGCACAATGCCCTGAAGGTACACAACAAGTTTTGGGGTAACACCTCCTTCTGGTCAAAAATTATAATGAAAAAAATAAAAATACTAATTACTTTTGATTAATTTTGCCTATTGTAATGAAACATATTACATTCCTTGGGTCATGCTGAGAACACAGATACCAACTTTGCCATAGTCAGCCAAACTTCCTGTCTGCCATTTTGATTTTCTTTAAAACTTACTTTTTCAAACTCCTCCTAGATCATTCACCCAATTTTCCGAAAATTTGAAAGCAATCACCTTCAAATTATCTTGATAAAAGCTTATCAAAAGCTTTTTGATTGACCAAACCGTTCTCAAACAGGATGCAAACGAATCTGATGGTGAGCACGCCGAAATAGATGTCGGGCTATATCTCTGAAACGCTTTAGCATTTTCATACCAAACTTAGTATATGTCATAGCCATTATGACCTTTATAGTTTCAGAATAGTGCCACATAGTGGTCATGATATATGAAAAAAAGCATATTTTTGCTAATAACTTATGAATGGTTTGTCCTAAAATCATGACCCTGGTCTCTACAGATTCAGTGGGGCATTACAAATTGTTTGATGTTCCATTTTCAAATGCCAGCCATTTTGGTGGTTGGCCATTTTGTCACAAAATTTGGTAGGTGTCACCAGGGCCATGCCCCGAAAGCGTTCAAAAAGTTTCAGGACAGTGCCACTTTGTAGTCAACAATTATATCGCAATTTAAAAATACTAATAGCTTTTGACTACTTTTGTCCATTTTCATGAGATTGGTCTTGACAGATTCCCTGGGTCATGCCAAGAACAATGATACCAACTTTGCCATGGTAAGGCTAAAATTTAGAATTTTCTAAAAAAACGTACTTTTTCAAACTTGTTCCGGATCATCTGTCCAATTTTGACGTAATTCATAAGAGACTGCATACTGCATTAGCGTATTCAGACCAATCTTAGTAGCTGTTATTGTGATCATGATTTGAGGGTACCTGCATTGTTCTGGAACAGTGCCACTTTGTGGTCAAAAATTATAATGCAATTTCAAAAAGTGCCAATTGCTTTTGATTAGTTTTGCCCATTGTCATGAGACTGGTCTTCTTAGATATCGTGAGTCATGCCCAGAACAGTGATACCAACGTTGCCATAGTCGATTGAACTTGCTGTCTGATTTTGTTGAAAACCTCCTTTTTCAAACTCCTCCTAGAACGTTTTTCACCAAATTCAATTCAGATCATCTCCAGACGATGCCTCCAGACATTTTGGGTTGATAGACCAAATGGTTACGTTTAATGCATCAACAAATTTTATTGCATGATGCCAAAATGATTCTGAGGCTGTATCTGTGCAAGGCTTTGGCATTTTGACACCAAACCTTGTGTCATTGTGACTCCACACTGACCCCACACCCTATAAATTTGGTCAAAACACCAAATAATAACTTTGGAACCATGAGTTCTAGAAACTAAATTCTTTTTTCCTCTGATTCCTTGGCTCAAGACGATTCATTTGCCTATGAGATTGTTTTCTGTCATGAAAATGTTTCCATCATTTTGAATGATCTGTAAACCCTACTTTTTCTAACTCCTCCTAGGCCGTTGTCCAGTTTGCACCAAAATGGGCATACGTAATCTAGAGACATGGGTGACAAAAATTTATCTACAGAATTTTGATAAGCCATACTGTTTTCAAATGCCGCTTCAATGAATTTCATGGCCAGCACACCGAAATGGACATGAGGATATAGCTCCATAATGCATTTGCCTATTCATTCCAAAGTTATTATTTCTTATAATCATCATAACTTGAGAGTGCCTGCTGAGTTTTGGAACAGTGCCACCTAGTGGTCACAATATATGAAAAAAGCATATTTTTGCTGAACAGTTTGTCATAAAATCATCAAATTGGTCTAAATAGATTCAGTAATTAGAAATTCAGTGAAGAATATGCGAAATTGAACATGACGCTGTATCTCTGCAACGCTTCCACAACCGTTACAAAGGGATTGTGATGAAACTTGGTACCTGACATCATAATTAGGCCCTGAGGTTACCTGCCATGTTTTGGCACACTGCCCCCTACTGGTCAGGAGATTTTTTTAAAAATGGCTTTTTGGCTTATAACTCTTGAACCCTTTCCTGCATGATAATCAACATGCCCAGATGCTACCGGAGCAGTTTCAGAACAGTGCTACATTCTGGCCAAAAATTCTAAGAAGTAGCTGTTTTTAGTTATTTTTAAAATAAATGTTTTTTTATTATTATTTTATTTGAAGCTTACTTTTTCTAACTCCTAATACACTGTTTATCAGACTCTAACAAAAAAAAACATGTCACAAAGGTTCCTTTGCTGCTCATGGTGTCGATAATTAGCTTGACCCCGGTATTGCTGCTTGCAGCTATACTTCTTCTTCTTCTTCTTCTTCTTCTTCTTCTTCCACTCTTGAGTCTAGGGCAGCCTATAGAACCACTTGTGGGAAAGTTATGAAATTTGGCACACGGATAGAGGACAGTCTGATCTGTTAATACAGCAAATGAGTCTCTAACCCAATCCCTCTAGTTCCACCAACTGATCAAAATTGCACTCACGTTTATGTTAGTAACTTTTGAACCCTATGACGTCATTTTCCATCATGAAATATTTTTCGACAATTTAGAATTTTCTGAAAAACCTACTTTTTCATACTTGTCCTAGGCCGTTTGTCTGGTTTGCATGAAAATTGGCATGCATCATTTAGAGGCACTCCCACCAAAAAAGTATTCACAGAATTTTGATAATCCATACCATTTTCGAATGGGGCTTCAATGATTCGACAGCGATTATGCAAAAATGGACGTGAGGGTATTTCTCCGTAAAGGGATTGTGACAAAACTTGGTATGTGTCATCAGCATTAGGCCTATGGTTACCTGCTGTTTCAGAACAGCTCCACCTAGTGGTCATGATATACGAAAAAGCACAGTTTTGCAAATTGGTCTCATTAGATTCAGTACAGTATATCGAGTCCAACGATATGAAGATTTACTGTTGGCCAAAAATTATAATGCTATTTATAAAAATATTATTAGCTATCGACTCCTTTTACCTACTGTCATGAGACTGGTCTTGTTAGATTCCGTGGTTCATGCTGAGAACAATGATCAAGCAAACTTCCTGTCTGCTATTTTTAAATGTTTTGAAAACCTACTTTTTCCAACTCCTCCTAGACTGTTTGTCTGTTTTGCATGAAAATTGGTCTGCATCATCTAGCTGCACTCATGAAAAAAGTGATTCACAGAATTTTGGTAAACCATACCATTTTTGAATGCCCCTCAAATGAATTTGAAAAATGCACAAAATTTAACTTGAGGCTATATCTCAGCAAGGCTTTGAGGGGAAAAAAGCCAAGAACTATGGAGGAAGTTAACTGTTTTTAAGTGATTTGCAAGAAAACATCATTCTCTATATTGATTGCAAAAATTGATGAGAGAGTTGTTCAAACTAACATGACAGTTAAGCAAAATACTGTACAAATTGAAGGTATTAAGAAGTCACTTGACAGTTGCTATCAAGATGTAAAAGACTTGAAAAAGAAAATGCAAGCCTGAAAATCCAGTGCACTGAATTAAAAAAAAAAAAAAAAAAAGAATGGTAAAAAAAAAAAAAAACCATGGAATTTACGTCTGTATGGTATTTTTGAGAAACCTGAGGAAAATTTCAAAGTAATCGTGAAAAGCCTATGCACAGAAGTTCTCCCAGAGGTGCAGCACAGTATTGTAATTGATGCCATAGATGTAGTACACAGGATGGCAGGCTTCAGGATTTGAAGAGCAGTACCCTGAGACCAGTGTTCAGGTTCCTTTCCAGGTCTGCAAGGGACATGGTGTAGAATCCTCAAAGACTCAAATAAGTGTTTGGTTTTTTTTTCTTTCTTTTTTTTTTTACCAACAATCTCTGCTTTAAAGAAGATCTGGCCACAGCAGACAAAGAGGCACACATAAAATTAGGGCCACTTGTGGAGAAGGCGCAGCAAGAAGGAAAATGAACACATTTTGTTGGTAATAAGACTCGATTACAAAAACAAAGAAGTTCGTGCAACCTAATGTAAAGCTATAATCTATATTTATCTGGATTAAAAGATCGCACCCATGTAGTATCCCCTTATATTGCTATCGCAAACTTGTTAAAGCAAAATTTTATTAATAGTTTAAAGTTAATTGATTCTGTTGCTGTTGCTGTAGCTATACATATTGTTAAAATATAAATGCAGAATGTATTTTTGCAAAGGAAATTAACAGTAGAAATGAGTTGACCCTACTAGTTTACATATTGAACACTAACAAAACAAAATTAATTGTTTTGAATTTATTCAATTGTTTTGATTTTTTCAATTAATGCTGGAGGTTTACGTAATCTTTTGAAAAGGATTTTATATATATATATATATATATATATATATATATATATATATATATATATATATATATATATATATATGAAGATGAAAAGTTTTGGAGATGTCAATGGGGAGATGACATTTGGTTTGCCCATGGTAGCTATACTGTCAGCAGGGGTTACAATAATACTCAAAGGAAAATTTAAAAGCCATGTTCTTAACCATGAGAGAGATAATTCTGGAAGATTGATAACATTGCAAGTAAGCATTGATCAGTCACATTTTTTGTGTGAACTCATATGCCACCAATAACGAACAACAAAATGTTATACTTTTGGTAAACATTGAATCAAAATTTATACAGATAAAGAACAAATTCCTGTCTGCTAAAATTATATGGTGAGGGGATTTTAATTATGTAAATAATGAAATATTAAATAGATGGCCACCAAAAAACAGTGCTACTTGTGAAATAAAAAATGAATGTTCACGCATTGGGTTAATAGATATTTGGCATTACAAAAATCCAAACCAAATTATGTATACATGGAGTAATAAAGATCGATCTAAACAGTCACGTATTGATTATTTCTTAATTTCAGACACACTAGAAGATTGTGTTCAGTCTGTTTCTATAGAACTGTCTGTCTTAATAGATCATAATGGCATAGCAATTAAGATAAATAGAAATTATACAACCAAATTTAAACTCGTATAAGATGCTATTAGAAAATGAATAATTATTGATGCGTATTGGACTCAGGCTAAAGTAATGAATATCTCTGGAAAATATTGGGAGCTTACTAAATATGAAATTAGGAATTTAGCCATTTCAGGTCGGAAAGTAATTGCTTTTGATAAAAGACAAAAAGAATGTAGAATTACAAAAAAAAAAAAAAAAAAAATATGGAGCTTTCTAGTAAAGGGAATTTAACTCCCCAAGTCTACAAATTTAGAGTCTATTCATGAAGGGAAACAAAGGGAGCATTTAAAAGATCAAGGGGAAAAAGAATGCTTTTTTTTTTTAATTTAGAAAAAAGAAATTGAGAGAATGTCAACAGTAAACAAACTACTAATAAACAATACAGTGTCTGAGGGTCATATGGAGATATTCCAACATGGTACTCAATTTTATAAATGTCTCGACACCTCTAATTTAGTTAACTCTGATTTGAATGCATTTTGGATAGTGTTTTGAGGTCATTACTAAAACCATTAGTAACGACTTCAAATTATTCTGTGATGAAGAAATAAAACTAGAGGAAGTTAAGCACTGTATTGGGTATTTAAACAACTTGGCAGAGGGATAAGACAAGGTTGTCCAATTTCTCCCCTTTTATTTTTGTTAGCAACCCAAATAATGGCTCTTCATTTAAGGAAAGAATATTTTAAAGGTATTACAGCTTTGGGAAAACAGTTTAAGTTGTTTCAGTTTGCAGATGACACAACACTGTTTTTGAAAGATGAAAATTAAGTTCATAAAGCTGTTAACTGTATTAAAGATGTTTCAGCTATATCAGGATTACAAATGAATGACTAAATCGATCCTTTTTCCCTTGAAAATCTGAAACTGTAATTTATCAGATATATGTGGTATTGCAATCAAAAACAATGTGACTTATCTTGCAGAAAATATATGTAAAGATGAGAATATGTGCAGTGATTTAAATTTTGACTCAATCATTTAAAAAACCAACAAAAGATTAAATATGTGGTTACAAAGGGATTTGTTAGGGGAAGATCCTTTTGTCCAAGGCTGAAGGAATCTCCAGATCAGTTTATGTTTCCTTATCACTTGATATAACTTCTAAAGTTGTTAAAAAATTTAGACAAATTACTTTTTGACTTTATTTAGAAAAGGAAACCACATTATTTGAGAAAAGAGGTACCATGTAATTTGAAAGATAATGGAGGCCTAGAGGTAAGTTATGATACATTAAATAATGTATTCAAAATTAATTGAATTACACAATATTAAAAAAATAATGATAATATGTGGAACACATTTCCCAACTTTCTGTTTAAATTAGTTGGTGGCCTTGAATTCTTGTTGAAATGTAATTATTCTATTGACAAAATTCCATAGAAACTTGAAAGATTTCATCAAACAAGCTCTCATGGCATTGATACTGGCTTAGAAGCATAATTTTCTCCCTAGAAGATACTTTGGAATAGCAAAGATATTTTATACAAACACAAATCTTTTTTTTTTTTTTAATATATATGGTTTGCATTAGTTAGTCAGATGTTTTGGGCTGATCTTGAAAATTTTATTAAAAGGAAATTTAATATAGTTATTAAATTATAAATTAAAAATTTGAAATAATTATATATGTTAATGAGTGTGGGATAGAAAATGATAAAACATATATTATTCAATAGCTAGTTTTAGTGGGGAAGTTATATATATATATATATATATATATATATATATATATATATATATATATATATATATATATATATATATATATACAGTATCTCACAAAAAGTGAGTACACCCCTCACATTTTTGTAAATATTTGATAATATCTTTTCATGTGTCAACACTGAAGAAATGACACTTTGCTCCAATGTAAAGTAGTGAGTGTACAGCTTGTGTAACAGTGTAAATTTGCTGTCCCCTCAAAATAACTCAACACACAGCCATTAATGTCTAAACCGCTGGCAAATATTTAATATAATATTCAAATATTTATAAAAATGTGAGGGGTGTACTCACTTTTGTGAGATACTGTGTGTGTGTGTGTGTGTGTGTGTATGTGTATGTATATATATATATATATATATATATATATATATATATATATATATATATATATATATATATATATATATATATATATATACACACACACACACACACACACACAAAATTAAATGGTCTTGTGCTAAGCCATTTTTTTCCCCATTTTATTAATGAATTTAACCCTCATACTACAAACATATTTAACATACAAGGACTATTGACTGGGGTCCCCAAGAATAAACTACTGCTGTAATAAACAACCATCATAGCAAAATGTTAACTTATTTTTCTTGAAATATTATTAGTTATGTAATTAATGTTATCTGGAAAAAAACCCCAAACAGATTATTATTATTTTAGGATAATGTACTGTACTTAACTGTACTTAAGTTACAGTTAATTTGCATGTTGTGTAAAATCAAAAATAGACACTTTCCTTTAATACAAATTGCACCTTTTATACCAAGTACAGTCCACATTAATATTTAAAAGCTTATTTAACATCCTTTGATTCTGGTAGCATTTAATTTTCAGTAATTTCAAATAAACATTATTTGTGTTATATTTATATGGTGAAACCAAGTGAGTCATTTTGACCCCAATATAAAATAATTGAAGTAAACTCAGTCATTCAAACTTCAAAATTTTTAAAAAATCTTATTTGTTTTTCAGTACAAAAGTAGATAGAGACCTTGGTCTCAGTATGACCCCCTATCAAAATAAATGTTGAATAAATGTAACTCAAACTGAGGTTTTTCAATTTGTACTTAAAATGAATGGTGTTTACATTGAACTATCAACACCACACACTACAGGCAGTTATAGCACACGATTTGGCTCGTGCTATGCTTAGGGCATACTGGCATGTGACAAGAGGAGCAAACATTTGCTATCTTCCTGGCTGTGGTTCGGGAGCAATGACTAAACCTTTTTCAAGTAGATTTTCCAGCCTATTGTTGGACATCCACAGCAGCAGGTGGAGTTTTCCTCACTCCAATTGATGGTCATTGCTGCTCGAATTGGGGCATGGAGCATGGCATTATCAGCTCTCCTCTTCATGTGTGGCATGACCAGGGCATGCCCCAGCTGTCTTGGGTAGATCCGGAGCTGTTGGCCATATTCTGAAAACATCCAACCTGCGAAGCTCCCCATCCTGATGATATACGCATCTGTGTCTGCTGCATCTGTGTCTGTCTCCTTCAAAATGACTGACAGAATGCCCCTATCCCCTCTGATAGTTTGTGGTACTTTAAATTAAGACTTATGGGAAACATGAACTCAATAAATAGTTCCATTTATTAAAAGTGCATAGGCAATGAGTGTTTTGGTATTTTTAAAAAGCACTAATTAAAACAAAAACTGAAAACAATTATATGAAATCATTAGGAACAAATTGATTGACAAAGCCATGAAAAACTGGAATTATAGAACAAAGCACCTGTGAGATATGAAAAAAGTACACCTCAGGTTCTGCGGGTACCCCAGTCGGTAGGATAAGGGTTAAACAGTACTGCAATACTTTGTATAAATGTAAAAACAAAAAGGCTTCCAGGGCTTGTAATATTATCTACAAATTCAAAGTTGCTAGATAAACGGCACCTTATCCTTCTTTATTTGTTTTGTTTTGTTATTTAATACTCTGGCAATTTAATTTATTTGTATTTGTTTACTTTTTCTGTATCTTCTTATTTTAACCCTGAGATGGAAGTTATGCAATGCTGATTGCATAATAGTTTCTCTTGATGTTATGTTTGGTAATATGCAATAATAATAATAATAATAATAATAATAATAATAATAAAAAGCATCAGTGCTCCATGGTTTTTGCAGTGCATTGTTAAAAGAATTTGGTCTCTGTAAGAATTTTATTACATGGATTAAACTTTTATGTAATGATGCTTCTGCATTGTTAAAGGTAGGGCTATAAGGCACGGCTATCCATTATCAGGGAAGTTGTACTCTTTGGCTATTGAGCCTTTGCTATGCCAACTGAGGAAGAAATTGAGAGATTTCTTGTAGAAGATTTAAAAAAAAATAGGGCAATCATTTTTTCAATGTTCCAGTTTTTATAAGAAGTGATAAAGACGTATTGAACCTAACAAAAGTTTTAAACAATTATGAAAAGGACTCATCAGCTAAAGTAAACTGTGAGAAGAGTAAAGTATATTAAACAGGAGATTGGCATGAAAGGGCCCCTGCCATGCTTACAGGGAGGAATAAATTCGGGAAGATTAGACTAAAGATGTTAGAGGTGTATCTAGGAATAGAGCAATACATGCAAAAAAAAAAAAAAAATGGGAGGGTATGGTGGAGAGAAATGTGTGACCTGTTGTCTCGGTGGTCTCAGCTATCATATAGAGGTGCAGTATTGGTCATGAACAATCTGGCTGCTTCTGCATTATGGCACAAAATGAATGTACTGGGTCCCCGAGAAAGTGTTGTTCAGGAACTACAAAAGTTAATCGATTTCTTCTGGGCTGGTGCTGATTAAAAAAGTTCAGAGGAAATGTACAACCTGTCAGGACTCAAGTCAACAAGGATTATGAAGAGAATAATGGAGGGAGTCTTCAGATGAAACATAGAGGAAAATTAATTTGCTGAACGGCACATAGAACATCATGACAATTTTCAGGTTTCAGCAGCAGTAAATGAGGAGCCAGAGTGAAGTTCGCTCCTGAGCTTCTCTCCTTTTCTCCAGAGCTTCAGAACTCCTGAATTGAAAGGCTTTGAAAAATTTCCAAAAAGGCATTATACACCATTTATGTGAAGGTATCACACTACACCAGACCCAAAGTCTGTAAGGAGACGAAGTGCTCAGATCTATTCTAGCCAGACTCGTTAGGGTTAGGGTTGCTGGAGGTCCCTGTACAAACCTCCTATAGAGAAACACACTGCAGATCTCCAATGGAGGATTGTTCACCGGGCTACAAACAGACACATATTGACCCTACTGTAGAGAAAGAATGCCCTTTTTTGAGTCAATAGACCATTTGTTTTTATACTTTTAGGTTAGGAGGGTTGTTTCAGATTTTAGAGAGGTGGGTTAGAGAGTTCAGCAGAGTTTTCAATGAAAAATGTCTTGGCTCTTTTTGATCCTAAATACATTGCCTCAGATGGGAAACAAATTTCTTTAAATCATTTCTTGGTGAGAGAAGCAAAGCTGGTCATTTGGGTAAAACGAAAAATTAAATTGAAAGGAGAAGGTGTAGCAGAACCTGAGGCAGTATTAAAGCCTCTTATAGTAGCTAGAATTAGGGCTGATGTATGTGAGAAGTTGCAGCACAAAACTTGACTCGATGTGACTGCAATGTATCTGAAATTATTGTGAAATTTACTAAACCATTGTAACAAATCACAAAAACTGCACCTGGGACACAAATTAAACACACTGTTTCAACAGTGTAAATATAAATAAAAGTGTGTGAAAATCAAACATTTATCGCGCTCTCTCTCTCTCTCTCTCTGATTAAAGTTCATTGTCAGTCTGTTGTTCTCTGTTCAGCTTCAGCTGCTGATAGTTTAATAACACACATAACAGATGAGAGAAACTAAATTTAACACTCAATATGATCATTTGTAATTACATTGTTAATTAGAATAAACAGGCGATATTAAATCCTCATGTCATCATTTTGAAGAATAAAATCCTTTTACAAACACATTGGTGGTCTCTGACATTATCTTTAAAGTAAGTCTTAAACCAGGATAAAAATCGGTTGATAAAGAGTGTCATTGTGTCTTTCTACAGGTTGCATAAGTGTGGTGTCTCAAGTAAAGGCTGTGCTGATCTGACTTCAGCTCTGAGATCAAATCCCTCAAACCTGAGAGAACTGGATCTGTCCTCTAATAAAATCAGTAACTCAGGAGTGAAGAGTCTCTCTGCTGTACTGGAGAATCCTCGATGTAAACTGGAGAAACTGAGGTAAGATCATCTCTCTGAGAGTCACATGACCTGCTCCTCAGTAAGACACATTCTCTAATAGTGAGACTGAAGCAGAAGTTTTAGGTTCATCATCAATGTCCTGAGGAGGAAGATTGTTTCTTTTCAATGCTCACATGATTTGTTACAGAGTCTTTGGGTCAGATGTACATATGTGAGAAGCTGCAGAATGAAACGTGACTTGATGCGACTGCAGTGTGTCTGAAATTACTGTGAAATTTACTAAAACATTGTAACTAATCACACAGATTGCACCTGGGACACAAACTAAATACACATTGTGTGAACTGCAGTGTTTAAAAACAGCAGTGAAATGCAAATGATCTCAACAAAACAGAATTTAGGAACTAAAAGGTAACACACTTTAGAATCCTGATCTGTCCTTGTTAAGTTTTTGACAATACCAGTGTAGGGAAATAGCCCATAAGGGGTGGAGCACAGACACTCAGGAGGCCATTTGTCAGGTGGTCAGGAAAGTTTGCTTTTATTTTCTTAGTTTTTTCCTTTTAGGGGTGAGGAGGTGTGTGTGTGAGTGTGTGTGGGTTTGTGTGCGGCTGGCATTGCAGAGTTCTTCTGGGGGCGTGTCTTAGCTTCCCGGAAGCGTGAGGGCTTTCTCGTGCTGTCAGGCAATGCCGCGTGTGTGTTCAGCGAGCAGCGGCCTCGCCTGGATCCGAATCATCTGGAACAGAGAACAAACACACACACGCACACAGAGAGAGAGAGTGTGATGGGTACAAATGACGGGTATTGGGGAGAAGTGACGCGCACATGTCATAAGAGATCCTTCTCTCTAGGTGAGCAGAAGAGTGGCCTCTTATACTCTTCCCTCGTCTGCTGGATGGTGGATTTTTTCCAATCGGTGCACCAATCACCGGCCGGAGGTGTGTCGGCGGCTCCGCCCCAACGTCACATGCTTTCTGGTCGCCATCCCTTCTGTGCCTGCGTGGTAGTCGGGGAAGGAGCGATTTTAATACCTTGCGTGCCGGCTTTCAGACCGTTGCGACACCAGTCACAGAACCAGAATTTGCACCCTGCAATGGCAGATTCCTCTCATCTGAGTTCAGTGAAAGCTTCTTAGTTTTAATAATCAGAAATCATAGTATATATATACACACAGAAATATTAATAAAATAATGATAAAAGTCAATTGGAACATGTCACAAATAAAATCAAACATCTATTACGTAGGTTCAAGTGATATAAGAACTAAAGACATCTATTTTTCCAGATAATACTAATAAGAAGAGCCGAGATAGTGTGAGGGCGAAAGGCGGGGTGATTAGTAATGCGCAAAACAACACATTCCAAGAACACAAAACAATTCTGTTCTAGTACATCATGACACAAACTAGAGATCTTCAAAATTGAGAGACAGAGGCCATGCCATGAAGCTTATCATTGTGCTCTTGGGTTCCTAAGGGGAACTACAAGTGGTCTCTGTGGACACTCTAAAAGCACAAAAAAGATATATATTTGTGTATGTGTTAAATGAGATGAAAAGAGGCCCCCAAAGGACAGCTTGATTATGATTGTTCCCCTTTCTCATCTGTTGGACATATGTTAAGGTGAGATGTGATGAGGCCTCCTAAAGGCTAAGGAGGGACAGCAGTACAGGTAACGGCCACCACATGTGTAGGATGACCGAAGGCTTCTTCCGCAACCTTTTGTGGTTTCAGGCTCTTGATGAGAACTATGTTGCATAGGCGGAAAGGGTCAGTAGGCTATTCTGTGGACAGAGGGAGACAGAAACATCTCCCTGTATACTGTTCAGTTTTTCAATGATAGCTTGAATGTAGTCACTGACAATCACGTCCAGATCACGTGTAAAGCAAACACCTGGGTTACCCTTAGTCCACGGAGTGGGAAACGGTCTGCCCAGAATGATCTCAAATGGAGACAATTTAATTTTCTGATTAGGAGTCATGCGAAGTTCACATAGGACAGCAGGTAGAAATCGACCCAGTTACTTGAAGGGTTCTCCAAGAGCCCCTTAGTAAGGCATTCCTTAATAGTGCGATTTTTTCTTCCCATAATCCCTGTGCTCTGGGGATGATATGGAATATGAAAGTGCCAATTAATGTTTAGATACTTGCACAGTTTCTGTGTTATTTTGAAAACAAAAGGTGTCCCATTGTCATTATATCGTGGGATTATTTCTTTTGAAAGAATTTTAATTACTGTATTGACATTTTCCTTTGAGCATGGAAAGGCTTCTACCCATTTAGAGAATTTATCAACAATAACTAGAAGATATTTGAGACCTCTGATAGATGGCAAGTGTGTGAAGTCAGTTTGTAGTGCCTGAAAAGGACCACTAAGTGGTGGTATTGCATCATGTTTGGTGGTTTTCCCTTGCACATTTACTCTTGTTCAAGTTAAGCATGCATTGTTGAGCAATTTAACAGTTTTGTGAGTGTTTCAAATACAAAGACTTGATGTTATCGCTGAAATTCACCCCTCTTCATGCAACATGAGAAACACTCAAAATGGTACACGAGGAACAGAAGGAGAGAAGGCGAAAGAGTGAGACAGCCATCAGAGCAGCATATTAAACCATCAGAGGGCAATGGGGAACAACCTTCTGAGGACCAAAAAATGAGGCCTGTGTCTGTAAAAAAGCAACATCAATGTCACAAGGTCTCAGAGAATGCAAAAACGTGAAAAATGGAGACATTATTCTGGACAAAGAGGCTGGGCAAGCCCTTTTTCCAGGTCCACCTAGCTACTTCGCTAGAAAGTGGATTACCATGGGCCTGCCCTGTGTTAGAGGAATCATGACCTTTAACCTTAACAATAGCAAGCCTGTCAGGTAAAAGCAAAGCTTCTAAAAGATCAGAAACAAGCATGGCATGTGATATGGGTTTACCTTCAGTGGCACAAAAACCATGAGCATGCCATATCTTACCAAAATCATGTGCAACGCCAAAAGCATAACACAAATCAGTGTAATAGTCTTTCGCTTAAAGAGATGACAAGAACATCTGAGAGCAATGAGCAGAATTAAAGGGAATAGAGTGAGCCTTGTGAACTATATTTGTTAATGAACACACAGACTAGCCACGAAAAATTGTTGAGTCATTAGATTTAGAACATGATCCCTCAACAGATCAGAGCAGAGTGATGAAGAGTCATGTATGCAGGTCAAACAGTTATGTTCCAACCAGGCTCATTTGCAGGCTCCTCTGAGCAGGCACGCAGAAGTCTGTGAAGCAAAACTGCACGGCTGTTAGCAGTGGTTACAGATTTTTTTGGTGAGGTTGTGTATTGCACAAAGGATGACTTCATATCCTGATCTACGCTGGGCAGTCATGTGTTGTGTGTGAATGTTATTCAGGATAGACAAGACCTGATGAGATGTGTGCAGTGTGAGTGGGTGTGAAAGAACCACCTTTTCAGCATCAGTGACCATGAGAGCAGAAGCAGCAACAGCCCTTATACAGGCAGGAATACCTTGAACTACAGGTTCTTGAAATTTGGAAATATATGCTACTGGGCAATAGCTACCATTGTGTTCCTCGGCCAGGAACCCTGCCACAGTTCTTCCGTCCTCAGAAACATACAGATGAAACAGGGATGATTTGTCTGGGATTCCCAGGGCCGGGGCTGAGATTAATGTCTGTTTTAGAAAACAGAAAGGGTTCATCATCTTAGACCATTCAATGTTCTGAAAAGAGTCCTTGAGACAGCAATCTCTGAGAATTTTGTCGTTATGTGAGCAGTTAGGAATGAACTGATGACAATAGCTTATAAATCCCAGAAAACTCAGCATACCCCTTTGTGTGGCTGGAGGTGTGATGTCAACAATAGTGCATACTTGGTTTCTGGTTAGGCAGTGCTGTCCCGGAGAGCTATGAAAGCCCAGATTTTGGACCAGTGTCTGATAGAGCTGAAGTTTAGTTAGTGAGGCCTTCAAACCCACTGAGACAGGTGGATCAAGAGTTTTAGAGAGCCCTCTGTGCAGAGCTCAAGTCCGTCAGCTGATAAAAAAAATGTTGTCTGCTGTACTGAACAAGGCAGCTTCCCTTGGGTAAAATGAGAGTAGATAAGGCCTGATGTACCATAGATGAAAACACAGCAGGAGAGTCGATATAACCCATTGGTGTCTATGTCTATTGTTGATTTTTTCCAGTTTCATTTTTATTGAACATTTCTGGTGAACATTTCTGGTGAACATTTCTGGTGAACATTTCTGCTGAACTAAACATTTCTGCTGAACTAAACATTTCTGCTGAACATTTCTGCTGGACATTTCTGCTGAACATTTCTGCTGGACATTTCTGCTGAACTAAACATTTCTGCTGAACATTTCTGTTGAACATTTCTGCTGAACTAAACATTTCTGCTGAACATTTCTGCCGGACATTTCTGCTGAACTAGTATTGGAACATGTCAAATACATTTCGTTTTTTAAAAGTAAACGTAAAAAAATGGGCTGCATCTGCTCAGAGAGAGGGAAGCTGAAAAATGCACTACATAAATCAATTACCATGAAATGTGTGTGTGCGTGTGAGGAATAGAAACCATGTCAGTTACAAGAGGACTTAATGGAATTACAGTATCATTAATTCGCCTAAGGTCCTGAATAAAAAGTCATCCCTTCCCATTTGTCTTGCGTACAGTGTTAACAAGTGTGTTGTAGGGAGATAGTGTATGAATGACCACGCCCTGCATGAGTAAAGAATCAATCACTGGCTGTGTGCCTAACTCCTTTTCTGCTGATAACGGATACTGCTTGCAATATACAGGACGTTTGGTTTTGAAGTTTGCAGCACAAGGGGTTACCTGAATGAGGCCTACTTCATTAGTATGCTTTGCCCATAAATTTTTAGGCACAGAGGCAAGTGCATCAGGTAGCAGATGCGCCGTGCAGTCAGGCTCGTGCTCATCATTACCCACATGGTAGAAAGAAGAAAATCACAGATTAGATGGTGTTAACAGAGTGAATCTACCATCATGCATTGTAAGAGAACACTTCCGTTTAAGTCTCTACCTAGTAGGTTGAATGAAAAGACAGAATGATGACAAAGAATTCACCTACAAATATGGAATCTCTAATGTCCCAAAAAACTATAAGCACCATCATCATGATACAGTAAATGAAATGGAATGTTTCCTGGTTTAAATGCAAACGTGAATTGTTTTCCCATTCACTCTGGAAACAAATTACATACAAGCTAGAGGATTCATGAGCCTGTGAGTAAAAGTTCCTTGGTGACATCATGACCAAGGACCTTTAACAAAATACAGTGGAAATCTGGACCTGTTAACTGAGCATATGTAGTCTGCTGTTTAAGCGAATCAACAAAATGGCCAGGTTTTTCTGATAAAGGCAAAGCATCACATATCGCTTTTATTTCAATAATACTAGGAGGTTTCAATGTAAAACTTTTGTGTACCTTTATGAAAGGCGCAATATGTTGAAATCGGTGCTAGAACGCACTATGGCTCCTTCTGGCTCTGAGCCAGAGCTCGGTTTAACCACTATCAGTTATCAGTTTGCACAATAACTGTGGTAGATTTCTTCTATCTTTTTCCCCCTACATACCCTGATTTTATGAGATTTTAGACTGACTATTTCCACTGATGGCTTACAGCTTATAATTTAATAATCACAATTTATAATTTAATTATCACGAGCGGATATCAGACCATGCTGGTCATAATGTTCAATCAATAAAGTGTATCAGACGTTTTGTTGAATCACGTGTGAACAGCATCTCTAAGATACTGTGTTCACGGAAACACCATAAGCCAAAATGTGATATTTCAACCTATGTATTTTTTTTTTTTTAAATAATAACAGAATTTGTAGAATCACGTATGCACAGCATCTCTAAGACACTGTGTTCATGGAAACACCATGATGCAGGATATTTTGCTTCTCCAACACAAATTGAGTAATAGTAGGTACATCAGGTACAATAGGTAAGACTGGAATTACAACCTCATTAATTCTTCGGAGATCTTGTGTGAATCTCCATGTGCCATCAGGTTTTGGAACAGGATTAACAGGTGTATTGTAAAGACTGACACAGGGTATTAATACGCCTTGATATAGTAGCGAATTTACAATAACATCAATACCACAGGCTTTAGATTCAGAGAGAGGATATTGTTTTACATAAACAGGATTAGAATGTTTCAACTTGGCCTGATATTGAATACAGAGCACAGACAGACTGTCACGAGTTCCCCTTTAAGCAGCGCGCTGTGGAGCATGTGAGCGCACGTGCACGAGCAGGTGCACGTGCACCTGCTTTTCCCTTGTTGACAATCATGACATTTCGACACGTTCATTTGTTTATGTTTCTGTTATGTCTCCTCCCCGTTCTGTTATTGGTTGTTGTTTCATGTGTGTCTGAATTGCCCTCAGCCGTCACCCATTATGAGGCTGATTAGGTTTGTATTTATACCGCGCGCCTCCCAGCACACAACGCGGAATATTGAGTTAGATAGTAGATTAGTTTAGAGTCCTTATGATAGATAACCACAGTCACAGTTCATAGTTTCATGTTTCGATTCATAGTCTTAGTCATTGTTCATAGTTCATGTCATGTTTAGGTTCGTTAGTTTAGTTCATGCTGGTTTCTCCGCTACCAGTCCCTCGCTGTAGTTTATGTTTGATGTTTTGTATCTCGACCCTGTTTTCCGTGACCACAACCTTGATTCCTACCTAGCCCTGTGTATGCCTGTTTGCCTGTTTGAACTTTGCATGTTACTGGATTACGTTTATGGATCACGTTTTGGATTTTCCTGCCTGTCTCTGTCTTAAATAAAACTGTTATCCTGCGCTTGCATCCGTCCTAATCTCCGTTACGTCACGAAACATGACACAGACCTGGTCCTTGTGGTCATCCCAAAGGGAATTTGGCAGGCAACTCAACCTGGTGAATCAAAATGAGAAAACAGAGAGAATTAAATACATTGTACAGCTGATTTTGGGTGGTTAACTGAGGTTTCAGATAGCAGAGGTGTAGAAACCACTAATTTAGAGCCAGAGAAAGCAAGAGTGAGATGCAATTTACTCATATGGTCTCTGCCTAAGAGATTGAAAGGACACTCTGGCATGTTAACAAATTGATGTTGAAAAAGTAATTCAGGATCCAAACATGGATGTACAAACAACAGCGGTGTTACGTACTGCTCAGTCACAATCCCTCAATACCCACAGAGCTCACAGAAGACGGGGTTAAAGACCCAGTGTAGTCTTTTCCAATTGATGACATAGTGACACCAGTATCCAACAAAAAGGCATAAACAACATTTGACACGTTTAATTCAATCATAGGCAATTTCTTAATTTGTGGCGAATTAAAGGCTATATTAAATTGCATAGGTCCACTCTGCACAAAGCACATGCCCTCTTCCGCTTCCTCTATTTCTGCCATGGGCACGTATTTGATGCAAATTCAGTAACAGTGATTCGAGCTTTATCAGTACAATGCATCTTAAGTGCCTGCTACACGCATGGTGGGCAGCAGGATAAGAACATGTTTACAAATGGAATGTTAGTATTTAAAGGATTATAATTCATGAGTGCAACATGTCTCCATTGTGTAGTGAAGCGTTCTAAGAATTTAGGGACAGTTTCACCCTTTCCCATAGTTAAAGAAGTTACTTGAGTTAAGTCCTGTGCAGCTGAGCTCAGTTTAGCTAAATACCACAGCAAATCATTCTTAATATTTTTTTTTTACATTTTCTTTACCAGCCCAAAAGAGAGTCATTACATTTTCCTTCTTTACCTTTCGCTTGTCATGCCATGGCAACATTAGTTGACTTTAACAGCTCAGACAGCGGTGGAGGAAGAGCAGATATTGAAGAAGGACCCGAAGGGTGGTCAGGTCTGATGCTTACATCATCATACTCACTATCAGTAGATGAAACGGATTCAGAGTCCGTGTTCTGGCGAGAGCACATAGCTGCAGAAGCGAGATCAGGAGGAGGAGAAGGAGAGAGATTTTTTTTCTTCCTGGTTGTGGGTGTGGCTTTTGAAGTGCGAGCCTCAGTGTGTGTGTGTGTGTGTGTGTGTGTGTGTGTGTTTTCATAAACAATAAACGCCTTGGATAATTTAGTTTTAACATTATAATGTGTGTGCCAATCTAGATCTCATTCGCCGTCATAAATCATCCGTTTAATCTGTGCTAGAACGCGAGGTTCAAAAGAGCCGCGAAGAGATATAATTTGTATCTGGGGAGAACACGCCATTGACCATCCATTCAAACAATCAAGATGCGGAACAGTATATAAACCCCCAGAAATGGCTTCCACCCAATCACAAGGAATCATTCCCGGTGACGGGGGAGCAGGGGTTGAGAAAGACCCTCCCATGCCTGGAATCAAAACACTTAACACTGAACTTACAAACAAACAAACAAACAAAATACACTCCCTGGCAAACCACAAAAGCGCAAACGAAAAAAAAAATACTATTTCTATATTAAGGCAGTCGTGACGTTGCAGAGGAGCTCACAGAGTACAGATTATCCTAAACCTAGATTATCACTCCCATTTAAAGGTTCGGAAATTCACGACACCAGGGAAACGAACAAAATAAATGATCACTTACCCTGATTTGGAGATGTCCCACTTCTGACACCATTTTGTAGGGATAAAGCAAATAAAGGCTTCTAATATCCCTCTTTCCTCAGTCAGTCTTCAGACTTTCTGTGTTTAAGAGTAGAGTGTTTTTCTTCTCTATGCTACCGCATGGATGTGGTTTGCCTCAGAGCATATACGAGCTCCAAGAGAGTCTGATTGAACCACACTGACACAAAGAGTAGCTCAAAGAGACTACCCTAGTTTATTGCAGATTTCACAGAGGTTTATATACAAATAGCCGTGCATAGGCATAGGTGTGGAAATAATATGGCAGTTGAACTGTCTGACCATTTACGTGAAAAACATCTTAGGCAATACAAGAATGTACAGGTTTCTGAACATATATGGTACCTGTACGCTTAACAGAAAATAGGAAGCTCCTATGGTGACATGTTTACTGGCACGTACACAACAGACAGGTCTAGAAAAGTTCATGAGACAGAAATTAAACTATAACCTAAACATACTTATACCTATCTGAGGGAGTAGAGAGTTTCCAACAGATACTGTGGCGCGAGACCGTTTAGTGCTTTATAGGTTAATGATAGTATTTTATAATCACTGCGAGATTTCACTGGGAGCCAATGCAGTGTTGATAAAATCGGGGTGATGTGGTCATATCTTCTGATTCTAGTGAGGACTCTAACAGCTGCATTCTGGACTAACTGGAGTTTGTTTATGCTCCTACTGGAACATCCAGACAGTAAGGCATTACAGTAATCTAATCTAGAGGTGACGAAAGCATGAACTAATATTTCTGCATCATGTAGTGACAATATATTTCTTATCTTAGAAATATTTCTGAGATGAAAGAAGGCTAAATGAAAGAAGGTTTTGTTATATAAATGCATTATGTAGGTTGTGGAGAAACAAGTTTAAGTCTAGTAGAGAACCATCTGAGATTCACTTTCTCTCTCTTTCTCTCTCTGATTAAAGTTCATGGTTAGTCTGCTGCTTTCTGTTTCTGCTAATAGTTTAATATGACACACAACAGATGAGAGAAACTAAATATAACACTCAGTATGATCATTTGTAATTACATTGTTAATTAGAATAAACAGGTGATTAAATCCTCACATCATTCTGAATAATAAAATCATTTAACAAACACATCATCTTTAAAGTATATAATATATATTATATAACCAATATAAAAAATCTTCTGTCATTGTGTCTCTCTACAGGTTGCATAAATGTGGAGTCTCAGATGAAGGCTGTGCTGATCTGAGTTCAGCTCTGAGATCAAACCTCTCATACCTGAGAGAACTGAATCTGTCTGAGAATAAAATAGGTAACTCAGGAGTGAAGAGTCTCTCTGCTGTACTGGAGAATCCTCGCTGTAAACTGGAGAAACTGAGGTAAGATCATCTCTCTGAGAGTCACATGACCTGCTCCTCAGTAAGACACATTCTCTAATAGTGAGACTGAAGCAGAAGTTTTAGGTTCATCATCAATGTCCTGAGGAGGAAGATTGTTTCTTTTCACTGCACACTGATGATTTGTCACAGAGTCTTTGGGTCAGATGTACATATGTGAGAATCTGCAGCACAAACGTAACTTGATGCGACTGCAATGTGTCTGAAATTACTGTGAAATTTACTAAAACATTGTAACTAATTACACAAACTGCACCTGGGACATAAACTAAATGCACGGTGTGTGAGCTGCAGGGTTTAAAAGCAGCAGTGACATGGAAATGATCTAATAAATTAAATAAATAGAATTTGAAAGCTAAAATTAGAGGTTGATGCCACAGGACTGATAAGGTCAACAATTAAATAAATCCCCAAATATTTTTTTTAAAATAAAGCTGAAATAGTATTTATTCTGTCAGTGAAGGTTTGTTCAATATGTCGCCATCTAGTGGTTATGAACAGGGTTGCCAGATCCACGTTACAGAAGCATCTCAAGAGACATGCAATTTTCCTCAATAGTTCTTTCATTAAGATCCTAAAATGACACACTTCCTATTTCTCTACACTTTTTTGGAGATCCTTCCTCAAATGCACAAAAAGCTCAATACATCTGTCTCTCTGTCTTCATGTCATTCTTCTACAGACATATTAATTACTGTGTATTTCACATCCTGAAGCTGTACAACTTTATGAACCCAATTTGTAGAAATTTTTACTCTCCATCAGTTTTATATGGATTTAATTTTGTGCCAAAACTTTCAAATGAAATAATAAAATCCACAAGCTAAATAATTATCAAAATCTAAAAATATTTTGTGAATAAAAGTAACGAGAATCAATTATATATATTTTAGATTGTCACATATATTTTAGAACTTTTGTCATTTTTATGGTATCAGTGTTAAATAAGAAATGTTATAGATGTAAAATATACCAAAATCTGAAAATTGACCAGTACGCACAAAAATCTTTTTTTTTTTTTTTTGCCTGTCGTGTCTTGTCTTAATTCAAACACCATCTAATTCTTATGTACGTTTTGTTAAAGATCCATTCAGTAATCAAATTAGGGGGTGTGCATCATGTTTGTTTTGTGTGGACACGTTGTTTTCAAAGAGATTTCCATCTCTTTGTACTCTGTGCGTGCATGTACATGTTTGTGCATATATATCACATTCAATATTTGATAAAAATGCATACATTTGACCTGTGTCAGTAACAATCTGTGTAGATTTATTATTAATAAGATATGTTAGTTGTAAAAGTTAGTAATAAAAGACAAATTATTTGTTTACAGGGTTACTGTAATTACCCTGACATGACATAAGCTCTACCATGCAGAGAAATCCACCTTTTCTATCATTTTTATTTTATTGCAAGGAAAAAATCATGCAAGATACAATGATATAAATAATAATGCAAATCTTTCTAAAGTTTAATAAAATAAAATGTGGGGTAGAAGTACTATATTATACAGTACATGCAAAAGTAAGCACAGAATACAGTCTTCACATTTACTATTTGGCTTGAATTCATTCTAAACAACAAATTCTTACATGGGCTTTTGAGTACTATATTTGTTTCTGTTAATATGATTTGTTCTTCACTTACAGATAGTGTTTTTCTTGTATTCTCCACTGAGTGCAACGTTTTTTCTTGTATTCTCCACTGAGTGCAACGGTCAAATCTAGCCCATTGGCAAAGCGAGGTTGACTGTTACTGTCGAAACACGTCCACCCCCTGTTGTGAAAATCTGTGGTTATAGCGCTACTTACTGGTCAAGAGCAGCACATACATGTTGTGGCAGTACCTGTGGTGGCAGAAAGCTTATTCTGGTTGAGCACCATCTGTACAATGTCCTACCCCATTATCTCATCATTCTCAAAACAAAATCTGACAGAAACCCGACAATCCCAGAAATCTGACAACTCCATCTGAAAATGAATGTAATATATTATAGGAATTCTCAGTATGATGGCGAATTGCACTTTCTGTCTAATTCCTACCATTTTATCATCATTATTATAATAATATTTTGCACTTATTTTCATATGGAATCGTCTCAAATGACCAGTTCACAGGGTCAATTTTTAAAGAATTCTACAGTAAATTTATTCATGTTGAGTATTTTGAAAGTGTTTTATATTTAGTTTCCTGCAGATTTGAAAGATATGTGAGACATTTTCATAATGAGAAGATAATGGTGTCAGAATTAGGCAGAAAGTGGAAATAAAAAATCAGTCATTATGCTGTTAGATATAAGATACAATTATTTTGATGAAGAGTGTGTCATTGTTTCACTCTACAGGTTTTTGGATTGTGGTGTCTCAGATGAAGGCTGTGCTGATCTGAGTTCAGCTCTGAGATCAAACCCCTCATACCTGAGAGAACTGAATCTGTCTGAGAATAAAATAGGTAACTCAGGAGTGAAGAGTCTCTCTGCTGTACTGGAGAATCCTTGCTGTAAACTGGAGAAACTGAGGTAAGATCATCTCTCTGAGAGTCACATGACCTGCTCCTCAGTAAGACACATTCTCTAATAGTGAGACTGAAGCAGAAGTTTTAGGTTCATCATCAATGTCCTGAGGAAGATTGCTTCTTTTCACTGCACACTGATGATTTGTCACAGAGTCTTTGGGTCAGATGTACATATGTGAGAAGCTGCAGCACAAACGTAACTTGATGCGACTGCAATGTGTCTGAAATTACTGTGAAATTTACTAAAACATTGTAACTAATTACACAAACTGCACCTGGGACATAAACTAAATGCACTGTGTGTGAGCTGCAGGGTTTAAAAGCAGCAGTGACATGGAAATGATCTAATAAATTAAATAAATAGAATTTGAAAGCTAAAATTAGATGTTGATGCCACATGACTGATACGGTCAACAATTAAATAAATCCCCAATTTTTCTTTTTTTTTTTAAATAAAGCTGAAATAGTATTTATTCTGTCAGTGAAGTTTTGTTCAATATGTCGCCATCTAGTGGTTATGAACAGGGTTGCCAGATCCACGTTACAGAAGCATCTCCAGAGACATGCAATTTTCCTCAATAGTTCTTTCATTAAGATCCTAAAATGACACACTTTCTATTTTTTCTACACTTTTTTGGAGATCCTTCCTCAAATGCACAAAAAGCTCAATACATCTGTCTCTCTGTCTTCGTGTCATTCTTCTATAGACATATTAATTACTGTGTATTTCACATCCTGAAGCTGTACAACTTTATGAACCCAATTTGTAGACATTTTTACTCTCCATCAGTTTTATATGGATTTAATTTAGTGTCAAAACTTCCAAATGAAATAATAAAATCCACAAGCTAAATAATTATCAAAATCTAAAAATATTTTGTGAATAAAAGTAACGAGAATCAATTTTATAATTTTTTTAATTTTTCAAAAAGATTACTTCTGATTCACTCTCATTTTGCTTGTTTTCAAATTGCTATTTTTTCTGATAGTTTTTTTATTTTTTATTATTGCTTCTGACTGTTAGCAAATTTTTACAGGGAGTGGGTCCCAGAAGAACGGTTTTCACTTTAAATCTCTATTGGTCAACTGATTTTGTAGTGGTATGTGCTCTGAAAATTAGTCACGCCCACTCCATTAAAGGTAGAGCTGCCTCTCACATGGCAGAATGAACAGAGCCAAGTACTCAGCAGCAGGGAAACTGTATTGCAATTGGATCAAAAATCTGACGGAGATATGGTAAGCTATTGAATTGTTTGTAGATCCATATATGTAAAGATATATTTCTTTATCATACAAGGGTCTTCATTCCATCCAGTTTAGTAGCAATTTAAACAGCGTACCATTAGCTATGTGACCAGACTGAAGTTGGTTTCTTATCCAGATTTTCCTTTCCCACATGAAAAGGTCCAGGTCTTATGATCTCGCAACAGTAGATTGTTCCATAAAGTGCACTAATATCACATAGAGTAAGTAATCAACCAGAATGTCTATTACCGCCGTGTGTACAAGGCCATGGCGGTAAATACAAACCAGTCACATGTGCCTTCATGAAATTACCACCAGGTGGCACAAAGGGGTGGTTTGCAAAACAAGTGGAATTGTGACTTTTGGTTTGTAAGTGGAGATGAAATGACAGAACAAATTAATATTAATAAAATATAATATTTTAAATTATTTTTGTTATTTGGTCAAATAAAAAATCAGCAGTGACTGATTTCATATTATTGTTATTTTCAAAGCTTCTTAGAATAATGTACTCGAACTGGAATGAAAGTACGACTTATGTAAGTGCTATACAAGTTGATATTTTTGATTCAGTGTTGAAAAAACTAATTTTGAAAAAAACGTCTGTTAAAGATATTGATTGCAGATTTTCACATTTAGTGATTAGAACTAACAATTTTTTGTGACAGTAACTCATTTATTATTTACCCCAAACTTTACTACATAGTTAACTATATATAAACTGTATGTGACTTCTTTGTGTGAATTATATTATAGAGAGAGAGACGTAATGAGAGGAGGATAAATAGAGGAGATATCCTTTCCTTATTCATTGCATGTATTTTATGCCTCGATGCACAACGTTTGTTTTCTTTTTCTCACAGAGTCTTTTTTCATATACACTGAAAAAATGTATGTGTGGTCAGTTAGATTTAAGAAAAAATATTATTTATGGTTTACATAAAAACATTACGTTTCTCATCAAAGACATGATTTCATTACTTATGCTTTCTAATACAAGATTGAATTAAGTGAGCATGATCAATTCACATAGTATTTACATAAACCAAAAACATTATAAAATCTTGTGGGGATGTTGGCACTGACAGTTAGCCTACTATAACTATAGTATTTAAATTAACACAGCTAAATTGTGTGTGCAAGGATAGCACAGCGGTAATGTGGTTGTTACAGAATGACTGGGGTTCGATCCTCCGCTCAGGTGAGAGTGTGGTGTCAGTTAGGTTTTTTTTATAGTCTACTCCACAGTCTGACCCACGCTGAGGATCGAACCCCTGGGATTCTGCAACAACCACATTACCACTGCACTATTCTACCTGTCTCAGTATCTAACAGCTATTTTGCCAACATCCCCACAATATTTCATAATGTCATTGGTTTATGTTAATACTGTTAATACATAAGCAATGAAATCATGTTTTAATGAGAAACCTAATATTGTTATGTAAACCATACATAATATATTTTTTTAAATCTAACCGACTAAAAATTCCATTTTTTTCAGAGTACTTTCCTTACTTATTCAAGCTATGAATAGCTGCTTGTGTCCAGCTGTCATGACGCTAGAGGGAATGAGCTTTGCAACGATACCAAACACACACTGTTTTCAAGTTTCAAGAGCAATCGTTGAGATATATCTGGCTGAAAAATGCTAACTTATGACAAAGTTCGGGGCAATTGACAGACATATAAACACCAAGTGCCTAAAAGTAAATGTTTTAATGTGAACTTTTGTCATTGTTATGGCTTAGTAGTGCCTACTTAGCGTCAGTCGTTGATTGATCGCAGATTGTGTGAGGGAACGTAAGTCTTCAGGAGAGAGTTGAGTTAGGAGGGTGCTGTTCCAGATTTATTATTATTAAGACATGTTAGTTGTAAAAGTTAGTGCTAAAAGACAAATTATTTGTTTGCCATTATACTGTAATTACCCTGTAATTACATAAGCTCTCCCATGCAGAGAAATCTACCTTTTCTCCACTCCACTGAGTGCAACGGTCAAATCTAGCCCATTGGCAAAGCGAGGTTGACTGTTACTGTCGAAACACGTCTACCCCCTCTTATGAAAATCTGTGGTTATAGCCCCACTTACCGGTCAAGAACAGCACATACATGTTGTGGCAGTACCTGCGGTGGCAGAAAGCTTATTCTGGTTGAGCACCATCTGTACAATGTCCTACCCCATTATCTCATCATTCTCAAAACAAAATCTGACGGAAACCTGACAATCCCAGAAATCCGACAACTCCATCTGAAAATGAATGTAATATATTGTAGAAATTCTCAGTATGATGGCGAATTGCACTTTCTGTTAATTCCTACCATTTTATCATCATTATTGTAATTATACTTTGCACTTATTTTCATATGGAATCGTCTCAAATGACCAGTTCACAGGGTCAATTTTTAAAGAATTCTTCAGTAAATTTATTCATGTTGAGTATTTTGAAAGTGTTTTATATTTAGTTTCATGCAGAATTGAAAGATATGTGAGACATTTTCATAATGAGAAGATAATGGTGTCAGAATTAGGTAGAAAGTGGAAATAGAAAATCAGTCTTTATGCTGTTAGATATAAGATACAATTATTTTGATGAAGAGTGTGTCATTGTTTCCCTCTACAGGTTGCATAAGTGTGGAGTCTCAGATGAAGGCTGTGCTGATCTGAGTTCAGCTCTGAAATCAAACCCCTCACATCTGAAAGTACTGAATCTGTCTGAGAATGAAATAGGAGACTCAGGAGTGAAGAGTCTCTCTGCTGTACTTGAGAATCCTCACTGTAAACTGGAGAAACTGAGGTAAGATCATCTCTCTGAGAGTCACATGACCTGCTCCTGAGTAAGACACGTACTCTAATAGTGAGACTGAAGCAGAAGTTTTAGGTTCATCAAGGAAGTGAAAGATAACCCAAAGAGGAAAAGCAAAAGACCTGCAGAAATCTCTAGAACTCACTGAAGTCTCTGTTCGTGTGTCCGCTTTACGAAAAATCACTGAACAATAATGTTGTTAAAGGAAAAACTTAACAGAGGAAACTTCTGCTCTCCAACAACCACTGTGTCTTTATGTCTCTCTACAGGTTGAATAATTGTGATATCTCAGATGAAGGCTGTGCTGCTCTGACTTCAGCTCTGAGATCAAACCCCTCACACCTGAGATACCTGGATCTGTCCTATAATAAAATAGGAGACTCAGGATTAAATAGTCTTATTGCTCTTAAGAATGATGAACATTACAATCTACAGACACTGCGGTGAGTGTTTTTGGATGAATGTTGGAAAAAAATAAAAGACTAATCATTTAACCTCATTATCATTAGTTTGTACATCTCTCTTTAGTTCCAATTAATATCAGCTTTCCAGCTTAGGAAAGAAAAATCTCCAGGTTTTAGAAAATTTCATTATATTCTATTTAATCAGAATTTTTCTAATAAATTGGCTTTAATGCTGTTTTGTGTTCAGTCAAGTATGTTGATTTAAAATTTATCTTAAGGTAGAAGACAGGTAATCAGACAGAGTCTACAAAATGTCCTAAATGAGTGCATGAGAGTGATTGTAAATGAACACCTGGTCTCCTTGTGACAGCCTGCTATCTCTGACTTTATACTGCTGCTTTTGTCTGAACAAGATGATCTCTGCTTTTCCCTGTTTCTGGGGAACGCACTTTCTTATCAATTCTCATAAAAACTAATTAAAATCAGCATCTTTATGCTACAAATATTTGATTTAAGCAGCCACTTTACTCACTCTGGTGATTCTTCCAGCACCCTACCTTCACACCGTGTCTCCTGTCATTCCTGTAAAATTCACCTCGGCTTCTTCTTAAAGTCTGCACTTAAATATAAATGTAGAACAAGAGCTAAATGACACAGTAGTGTTCATTATTTAAAAAACTCCAAAGCCTGTGATTGGATAAAAGCAGTGATGTGATGGGTAAATATCTGCTCATTTTCCTGTTAGAACTTGTGGAAGTTCTCATTTGTTCTCGCTAAATGTTATAACACAGATGTTAGTAAGAATGAAGAAATGTAGAATGATTAATTATAAACAGTAGACAATGATTGTCCTCTTGGAGCAGAGATGATTACAGGTTGATCATGAAGTACCACAGTCCAGTTTGTGGTTATTAATTCACATGTTTTTCTTTTATATTCAGTATGTGGATGCCATATGTGTGATGAAGACTCCGGTGTTCCTGTATTTCCCTGGTGAAGAATAGAGAACACATTAATAAACGGATCACTCATTTAGTTATAACACATTAAACAGATTCAGAGATGTGAGAAGTGGGTGTTCATCGTGTACAGTGAATCAGACTGCACACAATTCTACACTGATCTCTGAACCCTGGATAAAATTCCCCGGACCTCAATCCCAGAAAAAAACCTGAGGGATTATTAGGAACAGCAGGTGAAAAAGCACCCGAACTCTAGTTGAACCCAGTCAGTGGAAGAGACAGCTAAAATGGACAGGAATCATTTCAAGACATTGGTGGAATTCTCACCTGACAGGATTGGCATCTGAGTTAACTGACATTTGTCAGTTGTGAAGTGTACCAGTGTTATACTAAATATCAGCACTATCGGAAGACTGCTTGTCTAATCAAATTAGTGGACCAGAACTAACTGTTGTATAATATAGTTTCGATGGTTTATATGATTTTATTATTACAACATTTTGTGTTTACCTACTTACAATGTCTTCCCTAACTGTATCACATTTTACATCTAAGTACATTTTGAATAAATATTGTACGCAAAAAAACAATGGCATTATTTTTGTTCAATGAAATTAACTTGAATATTTTACAATAATTTTCTAGCAACAAACTGGGAATGAGCATATATGAGCTGTGAGACAAATTCATTATTGTACTCATATTCGTTCTTCTGTATGAACATGTCTGAAGTAAATGTCTTTGTTAGACTCGTAACCCTATAGGCCAGGACTTGTACATGGTAAATGGCGCACTTTTATCCAAAGCGCTTTACACTGTGTCTCATTCACCCATTTACACACAGATTCACACACCATTGGTAGCAGAGCTGCCATGCAAATCGTTAACTTGCCATGGGGAGCAACTTGGGGTTCAGTGTCTTGCCGAAGTGATTAGTGGACAACCCACTCTACCAACTGAACCACAGCCGCCATTGTACATTGTACATAATGTTCTGAACAAAGAGTATAACTTGTTTTTTTCTCAAAACTGGGTTTAGCTTCCTTTTATCAAGACACACATCTGCATGCTTGTGTTCGCACACACAGATATCCAGATATCCATTGTATATATGGAGCTGTGAGAAAGACACAGAGTGCTCTTTTATTTTTCTTTCTTCTCATGCTGTTGATATGCTTCAGCGCTTTTTTCTTTTCCTCTCTTCTCATGTTGTTAATGTTCTTCAATAAAAGACACTGTTTGCTTTCTTAAGGATGAGTCTACCTGTGTTTGTCAAATTTCCATGACCAATATTGGCATTCTTGTGTGGGCTGCAAATGGACTCTATCATCCATCCTCAAGCTTGTGTTAGCATTAGGGCGGTCTGCCTTTTGTCGCATACAGCCGTAAACCGCTGTAGTCCACCGATCGCGAGTAGGAACCATCGATTTCTCTTAAAGGTAATTGCAAACAAGTTATTGAGATGAACAATATTATATTGAGTTCTTCTGTGGCAAGGAGTCAATGATATAGGAAAGTGGGTTTTCTCTATTAAGAGATTCCGGGAACCTTAGTAAAAAATAAGCTATATGTCGATGAACATATATTAAGTAGTAATGACAATTTTATTGTGCTAGAAACATTATATTGAGTAAGTATTGTTTATAGTAGGATGCAGCATTTTGCGACGTGTTATTACAAGGAAGTGGCATGCACCATTGACTCTTGAACAGATGAAACTCCCCGTCTCGATGTGTCCACCAGCCTGCCTAAGCTGCGGCTCTGCTCCTAACCAAGGCACGGTGGAGACGCAGGTGATCCCCAGAGCAGAGCGCATCTATCCAAACCTTGAGGTTCTTCGACCACCAGAATACAGTGCACAGCTAGAGTAGCTTCTCTCCCCATCCCGTACCAGGCATGGCACACCTCCCTAATGTTCAGAGGCGGGAGGTTCCGAGATGAACTTCTGATCTTTTGCAGAGAGTTTAGACCCACCATTTACATTTACATTTATTCACTTAGCAGACGCTTTTATCCAAAGCGACTAACAAATGAGAAAAATACAAGCAAAGCGATATATCAAGCAGAGAACAATACAAGTAGTGCTACCATACAAGATCCATTAATTGAGTTCCAGAAGAAGCAAAGTGCGCAGAGTAGAGGTGGAAAGTGCAAATATATATAATGGTGTGTATTTTTGTTTGTTTGTTTGTTTTTTTATGAGTCAGTTAGGTGTTCACGGAAGAAGTGGGTCTTTACCACCCACGAACTGCCTTGCCTACTGATAGAGAAGTTAGGCACTGACTGGTCAAAAGTATCATGAGACTTTCTGGAGAATGACCTCAGGCTCAGTTTTCCAGACTGGACTCACAATGACCACAGGGGCGATAGCAGCTCTCCAGCAATGGTTAAATGAAGCCTTTCCAGTACTGTGACTCAGTATCTATCACGTTTGACCGAGGTCCACGACGCCAATTCCAGACTGGAGAGACCTGTGGCACTGCCAGATGGTGGCGGTCAAATCACAGTGGGGGTGGCACATCTCAGTGATAGCTTTGTGAACGGCTTAAAACCAGAGATTGCAGCCCTAAATCTTTAATTGAGTCCTAGAAGAAGCAAAGTGCACAGGGTAGAGGTGTAAGAGCCAGAGTAAGGTGTTTGTTTTTTGTTTTTTTTTCTTTTCGGGATTAGTTACATGTTCACAGAAAAGGTCTTTAGCTGTTTTTTGAAGATAGTGACAGATTCTGCTGTCCGGACTGAGGTTGGAAGTTCATTCCACCACTGAGGGACAGATAGTGTGAAGTTTCTGGAAAGGGACATTGAGAGAAGCTGAGTAGACACTACTAAGCGTCGGTCATTAATCCATCACAGATTGCATGAGGGAACACAAGCCTTCAGGAGAATGTTGAGGTAGGGGGGTTTTGTTCCAAGATGAGGCGTGCTGCTGCATTCTGATTCATCTGAAGGGGTTTGATGGAGCTGGCTGGGGGTCCCGAAAGTAGTGCATTGCAGTAGCTCAGATTTGATATTATAAGAGCCTGGACTAATAGCTGTGTAGCTGTGAAAACTGGGCATTTTGCTAGAGACTGTCCCAGAAATGAAGAATGCCCCAAGACTGAGGAGGGGGTGAACTGACAGGTGGAGAACAAAGACGGCACAGCACCTGGGGACGGGGGAGGTAACACACAACACAAACGATCTCAGTTAGATCATGTTATGCAGCAACATGCACAACCATCCACAAACTAGACACAACATTATCCAATTCTGAAGTAACATTAAACCTACTCAAGTATGGGGCTTTTACATTCGCTAAACTACCTTGAATATCTTTAATAGTGAAGGAACAAAAGGTTTCATTTTTAGTTGAATCAGGATCCACCTATTCTGCAATTATGCAGGGGGAATTTAACGAACCCCTGAAAATGAGCACTCATTCACTGCATTCTGTGGGGGTAATGGGACATTCCTTTTAGAGAGGTTCTCAGAGCCCTTAATGTGTAAATGTGAAAACAGAAGGACCATTAAGCACCGTTTCTTAATTTCATGATCTTGACCAGTCAGTTTGTTAAGGAGAGATTTAATGTGCATTTTGCACCAAGCTCTGATTTCCTCACCCCAGGGAGAGACAGTGACTGATAGCCCATTATCATGTCTACAACATAATGTGAATGCTGCATTGTGAATGTGTGTGAATGGAGGCTGAACATTTAGTTCTAACATTTGTATATGTCTTGTTAGTCTGGCACGTGAAAAGAAACAGGGAACAATCGAGTTCATGTTACCGTCTGCTCTCCACTGCAAAGCGCATGCAAAGGGGGAAAGAGATGCGATAATGAGATAATGAGATAATGAGCAGCTATTTCTAAATACAGTATATTGGTCAGACACGTTCTGTGCATGCTCAGTAACCCTATACCAAGAACAAACTAAATTATATGAGGTCCCACATTCAGTGTCCCATGTCTCTGTGTCAAAACCAAAGGATAGAGAATGGAGTGATGTGGGACCATTGGTAAAGGGGTGTGAGGACAGAGCAATTACAGATTGGGAATTCACCTCTGACCCTGGTGTCTCATATAGTGCAAGTTGGGAATTTACAAACAGTCTTTCTCAGAAAACTCTCTTGTTGTGCGCAGTGCAATGATCAGTAAACACAGCACTGGAACGTTCCCTAGTATAAGACAGGCAAACACTCTCTTAGGTTTTGGGTGGAGGTTTGTTCAAGATCTGCAAACAGTAAATGCAGCAGTGAAACAAAGAGCCCCTGGTTTGCCCCATCCATACACCATTTTGGGCCAATTCCCAGCGGACAGCCAGTGGTTCTCTGTAGTAGACCTAGCTAATGCATTTTTCAGCATTCCCCTTGACAAAGTTTTGGCTTGCATTCATGTTTGACGGGGAACCGTGCTTTCACATGGCTCTGTCAAGATTATGGTGAGTCTCCCACTATCTATAACCAAATGTTGAATGACAGCCTGAGATTACTCACGGGAACGTGATTTGCGCCCCTACAAAAGAACAGTGTGAAACAGATACTGTGGCGCTATTGAAACATCTCACCAAAGAAGGTCACAAGGCCAGCTTATCTAAATTGCAGTTTGTTCAACAACAGGTGCATTTTCTAGGGCATGACATTTCAGTGGAGGGGAAGAAGCTGTCCACAGACAGAGTTTCTGCTATTCAGAAAATTCCAAAACCAATCACTAAAAACAAATTCTTTCATTTCTGTGTATGTGTTCTTACTGCAGAACTTTTATTCCAAATTATTCTATTCTAGAGAAATGGCACACACTCCAGGGCTCACCGCTCATTCCAAGGTTACTTGGATGTTGCTTTAAAACAGGCCTTGCAAACTCCTACACTGGGGCTTCCAAATCCTTTGAAACCCATTGTGCAAACAGTAGATGAAAAGAATGGGTGTATGACCTCTGTTTTATTACAGAAACATGGAGACAAGCTGAGACCAGTGGCTTATTTTTCTGGTAAGTTAGACCCTGTTGCAGTGGGTCTGCCCATTTGTTTGCACACAGTGGCAGCAGCAGAAAAGGTTGCCGTGGCCTCACAGGATTTAGTAGGATATGGGTAATTGGCCCTTTTGGTCCCACATGCTGTTTCCATGCTCCTTCAGCAGCAGAGAACGTCACACCTTTCTACCCAGCGTTGGTAAAGGTATAACACAGTTCTATTGGACATGCCTATGGAGTGCCAATATCACTATTAGATGTACTGTCGTGAACTCCACGATAGTGTAATGTTGACTAATGAATTGTGTTCCCCCAAGTTGGACCTGAAAAATGAACCACTGGACAATCCTGAGCTGATATTGTTTGTGGATGGGTCAGTGTCACGTGATCCAGAGACAGGCAAGAATAAACTGGGGTATGCAGTAGTGACTACTCATGAAACTGCAAAGGATGGCAGCTTGCCATCTAACCTCAAGCAGTGGAGCTTTATGCCTTAATTGAAGCTTGCAAATTTATAACAGGCAGATCAGTAACAATCTACACTGAGAGCATGTATGCCTTCGGCATAGTATATGATTTTGGAACAATCTGGAAGCACAGCCATTTCCTAACTAGCTCTGGTACTCACATTGCATACCACCAGCTAGTCTCTGAATTGCTGGACACCATCTTACTCCCTAAAGCTATTGCTGTATGTAAATGTGATGCACATACTATCTAAATTGATGATATTTCTCTAGGAAACTCCCAATCAGATAAGGCAGCTAAACATGCGATGAAAACACCCAGTTTGGTGCTCACTGACCTACAGAAGCATGTAACGGCAGAGGAAAAAGCAACTTGGCAAAAATCTGTTTGCTCTGTGAAGAACGCCGTCTAGGAATACCCACAGGGCCTCTCGTGTCCCCCCAAAGACATGTTTCCTTATTATGCTAAGTTGACACATGGTGTTACGATTCCCCCTTTAGATGGCGCTGCGACGTGCATGGAAGGCCTGAGGGGGCGCACGTGCACGAGCCAGAGTGCGTGAGAGCTCAGCGAGCGCACGCTTTTCGATTGTGGATGATTGTAACTTTGTTTACATTGGAAACGTGCGTTTGTTGCAATTCTGTTCTGTCTCCTCCCTGTTTAGTCACTGGTTGGTGTTCGAGGGTGTGTCTACAATTGTTTCCAGCTGTCTGTGTTCAACCTTGATTATGTTAGTCATTTAAACCCTTCGTGTTTCTGTGCACTTCACGCAGTATTATATATGTATAAGTTACCTTCATGCTTAGCGATCGTGTTCTTGTTTTATGTTTCATGCCTCGAGTCTTGTTCCATGTTTAGACCACGTTTCTCTTTTCATGTTTATTGACCTTGTTTTTGAGTGAATATAGACTTTGATTTGCAATTACTTCGGCCTCAAGTCCCGTTTTGTAACAGAATTCGGAAGCAGCAGACCAAAACATGGACGCCGCTCCATCACCTTTGTTTGTGAACATGGTTTGTGAACTGAATACCTTGATTCGCATCCCAGCATGCTCCAGTGCTCACCAGAATTTGAGGAATGCGTTACATCGCATACTAGCACGTTCCAGTGCACACCAGAGTTTGAGGAATACCTTACGTCTCGTCCCGGCACGTTCCAGTGCATATCAGAGTTTGAGGAATACTTTACACCACATCCCGGCACGTTCCCGGGCCACCCTATGTTTTCCTGCCATGCTAAAACCGCCACTCTGGGTTCCTTAAACGAAGAGGCCTGCGTTCGGCTTTTCAGCTCCCCTGAGGGCTTTGAGCTGCTGCTTTCCGGCTCCGCTGAGGATGTCGTTCAGTTTCTCCACTCCACGGAGGAAGCTGCTCGGCCCTCCTGCTCGGCTAAGAACTTCGCTCCGCCTTCCGGCTCAGCTGAGAACTTCACTCTGCTTCCCTGCTCAGCCAAGGACGTTGCTCTACCTTCAAGTCCCGCTGAGGACGGCGCTCTGCTTTCCGGTTCTACTGAGGATCTCGCTACACTTTCAAGTTCTACGGAGGATCCCGCTCTGCTTTCCGGTTCAACTGAGGATCTCGCTCTGCTTTCCGCTTCTACTGAGGATCCCGCTCTGATTTCCGGTTCTACTGAGGATCTTGCTCTGCTTTCCGGTTCTACTGAGGATCTTGCTCTGCTTTCTGTTTCTGGTGAAGATATCACCCTGATTTCCAGCCCTGCTGAGAATGTCATGCCAGTGACCAGTTCCACTGAGGACAGCGCTCTGCCTCCCTGTCCTGCTGAGGACATCGCTCTGTGTTCCTGTCCAGCTGAGTATGTCACTATGTGTTCCAGCGCCACGGAGGACATCGTTCAGCCTGTCTGTTCCACAGCGGAGACCGCTCAGTTCCATGGTTCAGCAAAGGATATGTTGCATGCACTGAAGGCCAGAGTGCTCAGCGAGCGCACACTCTCCAATTGTATATGGAGGACTGTGACTGTGTGTACTATGGACGTGCATTTGTTTCGGTTTCTGTTCTGTCTCCTCCCTGTTTAGATATTGTTTGGTGTTCGAGGGTGTGTGTACAATTGTTTCCAGCTGTCTGTGTTCAACCTTGATTATGTTAATGATTTAAACCCCTCATGTTTCTGTGCACTTCGCGCAGTATTATATATGTATAAGTCACCTTCATGCTTAGCGATCGTGTTCTTGATTTAAGTTATGTAAGTTTACCTTGATGCTAAGCGGTCGTGTTTTTGTTACATGTTTAGACGCGTTTCTTGTTTCATGTGTCATCTGTGCAATCAATATATCTGGCTTGGCTTTCTTATAGTAGTGGTGAGAACACTGCGCCATTCTTGAGCCATTGCTTAAAGACATAGAATTACTAGAAAAAAATGGAATATATGTTAAAAAACCGAGGTACTGTACTGTATGTGTCTGCAGACAATTTGGGTGCATATTCACTTGGTGGCTTTCAGCAAAACTTCAATGTGGATAAATTTAGTAGATTTTGTTTGGCCAGCTACTCATAAATTGACATCCATGAGGTGAGAGGGGAAGTTTTCCCACTCCGAACAGTTGAAGCTCATGAAAACATACTTGTGGGATTGGAAGGGGACAGATTTGGTTTCTGTGGATGGTGTAAAAAGTGACTGTGTACTTAATAGACTCTTATTTTCACACAATACAAGGTTTCCCCCCATAATTCATACATGATGTATTGGATGGGGTAGTACCAAAGGAAATGTGTTTATGCCTTAAAGATTTAATTTCCAACCATTATTTTACACTGGATGATCTCAACTGAATTATTCCGTCCTTTCCTTTTAAACATTGTGATAAAATTAACAGACCTCAACAAATAAAATCTTTTGCATCAAAACGCTCTATATGGGTAATTGCCATGAAAATTGGATTTTGTTGCGATTCTTGCCATTGATTATAGTGACAAATATAAATACTTTGCAAGTAACAAAGTAAATCAGAATGACATAACTTGGCAGATTGTTTTGGAACTAAAAGACTGTTAGATTTCCATTTATCTCAGGAATATAATTACTGTCTTCAGATTTCTGTCAGCCCTTTCAGCCTGTTCTGAATTTAGCAGACAAATTTAATGGTGAAATTTGCGGTAGCACAGAGAATAGTTTCATAACCACTTCTGCGCTGAGCCGTCATGTGTTGTGTTTCAATGTTGGATAATACCTGAAGGGCCATGTGAAACACCAAAGGGTGAAACCGGTCCAGCATGTTCCTGTGCCACCCCTAGTGTTCATGAGTGGGCAGATGGTAAAGGTAGTAGTCGGGCAGACCCAGGGCTGGAGAGGAAAAGCAGTTTTTAAATGTTTAAATGCAGAAACAGTCTCAGTTGTGTGTGTCACAGGAGTATGTGTCCCATGAGTCAAAAGTGGGTCGATTGTTCTATGATGGCCCTGATCTGTTGTGTAGTAGGCAGCTGAGAAGTCATAAACAACCGACATCCGGCCGACCGACAGCCTCCTCTGTCCTTTTGATAAGAGAAAACCCAAACATTTGACTTCTGTTTTACATAGGTGCAATGTTGTACGTGAAACCTTGAATCCTCTGTGGGCTAGATGTTCCAGCAGTCTCAAGGTTGCAGTCCAGCAGGAAGCTTCTGACTGGCGTCGTCTGTGACATGGAACTCTTGCAAAGAGTCTCACCACACGAGAAAACACGGGGCCAATGTAGCCCTGTGGCAGGCATGTCCAGGTCAGCTGGCATCCCAGAGCATGAATGCAAACAGTGGCTGAACACTGAAACAACAGAGCACAATCTACCACGCTAAACTACGCATGGTGTAAAGCTATTAATGTAATAATAGAAGGCACATTAGAACAATAGGAGAAACACAACATTGAAACACAACTTCCTCCTGAGGTCTTGTGTTGAACAGGATTTAACAGGTGTCTTATACGGGCCTACACAGGGCTTCAGAACACCTTGCTGTAAAAGAGAATTAACAATAATAAATGCCAAGGGCTTTCGATTCAGACCAGGGATATTGTTTTACATACACAGGATGAGAATGTTTTTGAGGTTGCATGTCCTTGTAGTCTGACCAGAGAGTTAGGCAGAGTCTGTAACCTGGGATCTGATTCTGAATGAGAAACATTCTGACATATTAAACAGTTGATATAGGAGATTTACTGCGTTTCCACAATCAGAGGTTTAGAAATTTAGAGCCCGAGAATGCAAAAGGAAAAAGGACACTCCGGCATGTTTACGAATTCATGCGTGAAAATTAATTTTTGGCCCAAACGTTATAATAATTTGTACTCATTCATAACAGTCCCTGAATATTATATACAATGGCAATAATAAGAAAGTCTTTCGTTTGTGTTAAAATGACATATCAGAATTAAAATGACATATCAATGCGCTGTTCTATCCGAGAGAGCAGCAGCAGGGCCCTCTCTCGCGCGCGCTCTGTGTTTAGATTAACGTCATCATGGAATTCAAAACACTTTCATTCAGTTTCCAAACAGGTAAACACATGGAATTCAAATTCAAATTAAAAGAGCTACACTTAAGTTTGATCGGCACACTGGTCACAAGAGCTCCGTGGCTCTCTATTGATTGTGATAATAATAATCCTACTGTACAGGATTATGTACAGGTGGTGGAGGAAACGTATCTGATTGATGGTTTGATTGGGACCTCGTCCTTCCTGCAGCAGCGGGGACGGGAGATGGGCCATACATTGGAGCGGGAGCGGGCTGATATTGACCAGGCTGATGATATAGGACAGATTGTGCAGGAAAATACCACAGGCCACCCCTTACCATAAAACCACGACCACCTTGACCTCTCTTTTGCAGCTGATCTCATTTTTTAGCACGACAGTCACGAGCCCAATGGCCAGGTTTCTTACAATAATGACATGATGTGCCTATACAATCAAGACCGGTCAATGGGAGATGAGCACAACAGGACTGCGCTCGCACTGTGTATGTGGGCGGTTTAGCATGAGTGGGTTTTTGCTTCGAAATTGGAGCAGCGGCAGTGCTGGAATTATATGAAAGCGGAACTGTAGTTCAACATGGTGGTGCGCGAGGTGTCTTATCATTCACATGAAACGTTTTAGGGAGTTTGTTTTTCAAATTATATTATTTATTCCAGAAGGGGAGTAGGCGAAGCCATCCCACATAACATTTTGCCATATATTCATAATCCCAAGACGGATCACCTTCCCAGTCATAAATCATTCATTTGATCTGAGCAAATACACGCGGCTCAAAGGAACCACGGAGTGAAATAATTTGAAGCTGCGGCGCGCGTGCAACTGACCAGCCCTGCAAACAATCTAAATATGGAACAGTATAGAATCCGCCTAACAAGGTCTCAATCCAGACTCTTGGTGTCATGCCAGGAGATGGAAGAGCCGGGCTGGACGGAGACCCTCCCATAACTTGGAAAACAACACCTCAGGAATATAATTATGTCTTCAGAACTCCGTCAGCCCTTTCAGCCTGTTCTACAATTATTTACTTCTATTAACTTTTAGAAAGTGTGGTTTACTGTGGAGCGTTCAGGCCTAGGGGGTCTAAAATGAACACACACTGACTTAATGCATGCTCATACAGACATCCCACTTTATTCATACAAACCAAGAGTATTTATACACATGGATAACAGCAGTGCCTGGACAGTTTCTACTGGTCCAGGTGTCCGACAGATTTAAACAAAACACACAGCACATAGTCATAATACAAAATAAGTCCTGTGTCAAGCTGACATGGAAATACATGTGTATTTCAAGTATATAGCTATAATCAAGGATAGCAGTTGATCAGCTCATTTAAAGAGGTAATTAAATTAATACATTCATCATAGGTATTTGATAGCAGTTCATAATATGAGAGAGTACATGATATAAGAGACAATTGTTGAAATTTGTCTTGTGGACATTTTTCAGAAAAGATATTGCACTACTTGTAGTTCAAAATCTCATCTCATAGGTGCTTGTTAAAAGAGGTCTTTCCTGAATTCAGTCTGTTACCCAAGCATCATTTTATAGAACACTACCATGAACTTATTCGTAAATTTGGACCACTGATAGATTTCTGGACTATTCGCTTTGAAGCCAAGCACAGCTGTTTTAAAAGAGTGGTTCATTTTTAAAAATATCTTGTTCACTCTTGCTACAAAGCATCAGCTTACATTAGCTTGTTATCTAGACCTATCCAGTCTTTTCAGACCTGATTTGTAAGTTGGGCATATTGCTTTAGTTTTACTGGACACACTCTAGCACTCCATGAAACAGGCTATGGAGCTCAAATATGCAACTATCACCATAGTATCTCTTGCAACTCATGCTTGTCTCTGTGGAACTAAGTATGTAGTAGGAATGTTCCTGTCTGTGGGACACACAAACAGACTGTCTGACTTTGGCAAGATGGTTAAGGTTATGATATTGTCCAACAGAGTGTCATTCATAATTGAACCTTACATTGCATGGTTCATTGTGCACTTGAGGTGTTATGAACTAGAAAAAAGCCATAACTCTGAACTAAACATTGTGGAACCACATGAACTAAATGGATGTCACCCCTTCTATCCATACATCTGAGCAGGCAAATTAACAGTGATGCCAAAAACATTTCTCCTTCATTAAGGTATAGTTTGGCTCTTCATGCCTGTTTTATTGAATAATTTGGTTTGATTTGAGTTTAGATGTAGGAACTTTGAATGGAGGAAATATACTTCAGTGCTGTACACCTACATGGGTTGGATCTGTTTATAAGTATTAGCACTTCTATTAATGACAAATTCTTATGTAATTTTTGCCTGTGTGAAGAGTCTAATTGCTTTTCTCTGAGTCATTTTCCTTGCAGGTCTAAAGGTTCAACTCCAACTTCAAAATGCTTCTCAGAGTGATCATCTCTGAACAGGACATTAAAAAATTAAACTTGACACTTGTGGATCAATTTTCTGTCCACTACACAGTTACAATTATAATTTGTTACAAAATTAAGTGTACTTACAACCAATTGCCCAGATGAAGGGTAAAGTACCACACGGAACCAGTGAGTGAGGAAAAGCAAAGGTTCAAGTTTATTGTTCCACCACACGAGCTCCACACAGTTTACAGTTTACGCCTCAAAGTAGACTGGCAGCCGGAGAACGGGCCTTAGGGCCCCTCTACGTCCGCTCTGCGCCGGACCCATGTAGATGAACCTGGCCCTTAACTCCTTCTCCTTTTTTTATGCTTCTCAATTACTATGCGTATATATAGCTTTGAACCCTAACTACTTTGATTACACGTTGACTAGCTTTTTACCCCTAAATAGTGATTACTACTACTACTACTGTCGTTAGTATGAGTGGCTAATACGAGTAAATACTTGATTGGATCTACGCGTCCCTATCTTTCTCAACTGGGCCTATCAATTCAATTCAATTTTATTTGTATAGCACTTTTTACAATAGACATTGTCTCAAAGCAGCTTTACAGAAATATCAACATGGTATACAGATATTAAAGGTGTGAATTTGTCCCAACTGAGCAAGCCACTGAGTGGCGACGGTGGCAAGGAAAAACTCCCTAAGATGTTTTAAGAGGAAGAAACCTTGAGAGGAACCCGACTCAGAAGGGAACCCATCCTCATCTGGGTAACAACAGATAATGTGAAAAAGTTCATTATGGATTTATATGAAGTCTGTATGGCCTTAGGAGCAGCCGTAGTCCCAGCAGTCTGGAATTAGAGAAGATTTGAGCTCCATCCAGAGGCAGAAAGGATCTGGATCTCTAGTATCTCCATAAATTCGTGTGGGGCTCGGCGAAAGGAGAGAGGGAGAAAAAAGATTATGACTGCGAAGTAGTAGAACAGAATCTAGTCAGGGTAGACTTGAATAAACAAATACGTTTTAAGCCTAGACTTAAACACTGAGACTGTGTCTGAGTCCCGAACACTAATTGGAAGACTGTTCCATAACTGTGGGGCTCTATAAGAGAAAGCTCTTCCCCCTGCTGTAGCCTTCACTATTCGAGGTACCGTCAAATAGCCTGCATCTTTTGATCTAAGTAGGCGTGGCGGATCATATAAAACCAAAAGGTTGCTTAGATATTGTGGCGCAAGACCATTTAGTGCTTTATAGGTTAATAAAAGTATTTTATAGTTAATGCGAGATTTTACTGGGAGCCAATGCAGTATTGATAATATCGGTGTGATATGGTCGTACCTTCTAGTTCTAGTTAGGACTCTAGCAGCTGCATTCTGGACTAACTGAAGCTTATTTATATTCCTACTGGAACATCCATCCTATTTAACGCTGTTATCGTTCCCATAACTTCCCCTCCCCCGCGCATCTGAAATGCATACAGTGAGAAGTGCCGTAGGTACAATCAGAAATCAATTTGCTCGGTATGTTAAAGTGGCATTCCAACGCTTTTTCTAAATCCTCATTGCATTCAAACAGCTTCGAACAGATGACACAATTCATGGGCATAAGCAGAGTCTATATTACATTACATTACATTACATTACATTATATTATATTATATTAAAGCAATTCTACCCTTAACCAGTTTGCACTCGGTAGTGATAGCTTTTAATTCAGCCAATTGGGCAGAGCAAGGTGCTCATAATGTTTGTGAAATTTCAGACACAAAATCTCTCAGATGGAACGTCTAAAAAGTTCAAATTTAGGCTCAAGGAATTATGAATTTCAGCTAGGCAATCGTGAGTGTTCTCAGTGACTGGCTCCACAGAATTAGGCAATACAAAACTACAGTTGGTGTATTAGGCACACTAATCGGTTTAAGAGTTACATTTTGGGCGGCACATAGAATAACCTCATATCCTATTCTTTGTCGAGCTGTCATGTGTTGCATGTGGATATAATTAAAAATGGAAGTGACCTGGTGTGATGAGTAAGATCAAAGTGTGTGAGAGCAATTTTCCCAGTGATCTGCACTAAGAGAGCAGCTCCAGCCATGGTACGCAAACGTGCTGGCAATCCTTGTGCCACCAAATGTAATGTTTTCGATAAATAAACTAAAGACCTGCAAGCGCTCCCATACTCCTGAGCCGGGACCCCCACAGCGGCGCCCCCTCTCTCAGTCACATATAACAAAAAGTTTTTGTTGTAGTTTGCCAGCCATAGTACAGATACAGAGCATAAGTCCATTCAATGTCAGGTTTTTCCTTAGCACATCCAGCTCTCAGGATCTTGTCATGAAGAGAGCAATCAGTGATCCATGTAGGCCATACTTGATAACGTCCAGGAAGCTTAACATTTGTTGTGCTTTATGGGGCGGAGGATGACCCCAATCATGTCCTGTCGGCCTTGGGAGCGTGCAAGGGAGTCTCTGACCACAGGAGTAAACCACAGGGGAGTCCACAGCCCCTGAGGGAGACGCTCCCAGGTGTATTACTGATCTTGGAATGTTAAGGGGAGTAACGGCCTTGAGCTCTCACATGCAAGCACACTGGAAAAAGAGCTGAACACAGGTAAACAACAGAAAAATTATAATTAACATGTGGAATGGAAGAGGTTACAGTAGGGACATCAGGCAGTAATGGAGTTTATGGGATTACTACTTAATTGTTTTGCATATTTTTTTGTGTAAAATGCCATCCTCTTCCAGCCTTAAACATCGGTTACTGGGTGTGATGTATTGCAGAACTTATCACAGTTGTTGTCACAGTTTGCTGTAATAATGCTAGACTAAGTGGGCATATCCCTTCCTCTTTCTCTGAGGATGGAGGATATTGTTTACAGAACACAGGATGACTATAAATCACTTTAGCTTAGCACAGTGTACATGTTACTTGTCGTGCTTCGATCTTATGTAGCCAAAAATGTCCCAGGTGTGTTAGTGAGTTCAGGATGAGGGATGCCACCATCACTGTCCGATTTGGTAACTGGAGACAGACAACTGGGAACACACAACTGCAAAACCCATCATTAAATGTTCAATTTATGCATCAGATTAAGGCCTAGTAAATTAAAAGGTGAATATCAGGTGATTTACTGTACGCTGATTTTAATAGTGCAGAAAGCCATTCAAAATGAGGAGTTCAGTTTTTAACATATTAAGAGTTCTGATGCTTACAGAGCACTCAAATTGCTCGATATAAACAAATCACAAGGCCCTGATTGTGTGGAATCTGTATTTTTGAAATTAGCAGCTGATATTATTTCATCTCCTTTAACTTATATTTTTAATCTTTCAATAGACACTGGTGTTATCCCAGAAATTTGGAAATCAGCTTTTGTTGTTCCTTTATTAAACGAGGGAAATCCCACTATATTAGATCATTATAGTCCAATCCCAAAGCTTTGTGTCCCATCAAAAATTTTTAGAAAGCCTTATCAGTGAACCGTTGACATGTTATCAGTTTGCAAAAAAGTCTTCTCTAGTAATAAAAAACAAACAAACAAACAAACAAAAAAAAACATAGCACCACAACAGCCGTTTTGAAAGTCTTAAACAATATTGTGTAATCTCTAGATAAAGGTGATTACTGCACTTCCCTTTTTATCGATTTATCAAAGGCTTGACACAGTGGATCATGAAATATTGCTGCAGAGATTAAATAATGTTGGTCTATTAAATCATTTAAAAATTATTGAAGTAATCTCTAATTCTCTAATCAAAGGAATATCACCTCTCATAAAGGGGTCTTCTACTCTTATGTTTAGTTAATCTGTCAAAGAGTTCTAGTCGGTTGTCTTAAAAAAATACAACCACAAGTGGCAATGTTCATTCTTCTCCTTTCCTGAATTCCTTTCCTAATATCCTTCTGGTAAATGAAAAAAAAACAAAAATCCTTTAGTCTAGGACTATTTGTGATGTACACTAACCTAACATATTAATATCCCATCTGTGCTAACGAGTGATAATCCCAATAATGCAGAAATTAAAAAAAATAGTGTAAATGAGGTTGAGATCTAAACATGTATTTACAGTTCTCTAGTCTCTTTTACCCCACTCATTTTTATTCAAAACAACCTATTGAATTTGATTTTACTGTGTACAACAACAGTGTTTAGTTTAAAGAGTAGACCTGCATGCACCATCTGTCCCTTTACAACTTATAACTGTACCACACTCAAAATATCACTCAGACTCTTCATACATGACATTTAAATTTTGTTCACTTTATTTAAATATATCTAATTAGGAGTAATGCTAATATGTATTCAGCTTAGTCCAACAAAATTTATCACCTATGAGCTTTGTTTCAAATTAACCCACATTTGCTTCCTTTCCTGAGCACCATTTGTGAAAGTCATAAAAAAATTCCCTTTATAAATGTATCAGTTTCATTTAAACTGTACTTGATCATATTAACTTGGTGTTAAGTCTACTCATGACACAAACTACATTTCCCATCCTGCACTGTGGCCCACAAACATGGCTGCCATGGACTGCAATTCCCAGATCACACACCTGCATTAAATTCACAGCACAATCACAGCTACAGTATAAAGACTTCAATTCACTCTCAGATTGTGCAGTATACGCTCCAGTCCTCGTGTTTGTGACCACTGCACTGTATTTTTAAAATATTGCAACTCGTATACATTGTATTACATATCCATAGCACACTGTATATAATATATATTTGTATATTCACACAACTACTTTCTGTTTCCCCCTCCGTTCCTCCTCGGTCCAGCTCTTCTATGAACTCACAGCATACACATATATATACAGTTTATATTTCTTCACACTTTTATGTCTACAGTATTTATATCTACAGCACTTATTTTCAAACAAATGGAACTAGCCAAATATGGTATCCCACATTCACCGGGTACGCTTCCCTTAGTGGGTCCTACCATCGAGTTGCGTTACCCAGACCTGGGCCCAGGATTTTCACCCCTCTCTAAGCAGACCTGAACTCACTTCAGTGGTATTAGGGGTCCCCACCAAGCAGTCGCCACCTCGCGTAGCCGGTATCTGGGGTTTGGAGGCCTCACTTCACCTGCCTTCTATTGCAGACCTGAATCTTTCATCAGTGTTATTGCAGGACTTTCACTCACTCTTCACACATGCACACAATTTAGTAAGTTCCATAAATTCAATTTCAACACTTTGTCAACTTTGTCCACGATTGTCTTACTCTTTTACCTTTTCTCACTCTCTTTTTAGTTCACAGGATATTATTTTCACCTTTACCAGTTTTCCAATTTCTATACTGGGTCCTTTTGGAGACCAACTCAGCCTTCCTTCCCGCTCTGGGGCTTCTCACTCGTGGCAACAGAACAACTAACGCAGAGCTTTGAAAAACAGGCGTCTGCTATGCCTCTTTCCCTAAACGGCCTATCTATTACCCCTGGAGTGAGCGGTCCCACAAGCAGGATCTCAGACCTTTGGGTCTTAGCCCAGTCCCATCTGGGGTGCCAAAATGTGGATCAATTTTCTGTCCACTACACAGTTACAACTATAATTTGTTACAAAATTAAGAGTACTTACAACCAATTGCCCGGATGAAGGGTAAAGTAGCACACAGAACCAGAGAGTGAGGAAAAGCAAAGGTCCAAGTTTATTGTTCCACCACACGAGCTCCACACAGTTTGAGACGTCCCAAAAAGTGATCTAAAAAACCAGAGCTGAAGCTTTCCTATTTAAACGGTTTTCTTAGGGTCAGGATGACCCAGACACCAATATGTTTAGAGTTAGCTGTGCCCAAAACAGCATTACACCTGCGAGACAAGGCCGTTTCCAGAGCCCTTATCTCACGGCCCCCTGCACCTGCGAGACAAGGCCGTCTCCAGATCCTTTATTTCATGGCCCCATGCACCTGCGAGACAAGGCCATTTCCAGAGCCCTTATCTCGCAGGTGCAGCCCGGCTCCTTATATTTTGTCTTGTTTCCCTCTTTAAAAAATAACTTGACCTTGTCTGTGTCACTCCTGACTGGATTTTCGTTGAGAAAGGATTCTTCACAGTTTCAAACACACAATCTCTACATTATCAGTCCCGCCAGCCCAGCGAATTCTCAATAAAATTACATACTACTCATACTAGGTCTCCCTCGTGTTTATTTCATGTCTATTTTATTTCCATCACACTGTTCCTGACACAATCCATGGTCTCAAAGAGGTGCTGAAAAGCAAACTGCAGCTTTGAGACTGTTTTGATCTTCAATATGAAGACAATGACTTTAAAGACTTTTGCAACCTTACTTCAGTAACTGATCTGCCCAAAGAGAAGGCGACGCTGAAGATCCTATTCAGTCCCTCTGATATATTTTCAGACTGAAGTTTGGACACTGCAATATTGTCTACATCATCCTCTCCATCAACCTCATCTCAAGTTGTGTCTCAGTGACCTCAGAGTCGTTCACATCCATGGCCTGCTCACTATCATTCCCACCTTCTTATATGTTGAGATGTTGAGCTGAGACTAAAGCATGGTAACAAGGCTTACAGCAGCAATGGAACTCTTTTGACAATGTCCTGAGACGTGCAGACCGAAATACTGGACAAAGTTGCTGAAGCAATGTTTGCTTACAAAGCCTACCCAGACATAGAGGAAACCAAAAATGTGGCCACTGAACTTGTTGATAAACACCCATGTCTGAAAGGAAGAGGATTATTAGCTGGGTGGTATGAGTGGAAATTAAGTTTGACATGGACAATGGGAAACTACAGATCCAAACTAAGAGATGCAGGTTGTGAAGAACTCCAAGTGAATTCTGCAAACAGAAGTGCAGAGGGGCTGCAAGGAAAGTGAAACAAAGTGAAAAAACCTAAACGTTCTAAAATGAACTTTCTCCCAGACCTCCCCCCAGCAAAGGGAATGAGACGTCACGTTAGCACAACGCTATGGAAAACCAGCATGTGAAGCTTGTGTAACATCATGCCTATTTCTAGGCCTGCCATGATCAGGTGAGGTGGCAATTAAGTGTGTCACATGAGATACACATATATACATATATATACACACACACACACACACACACACACACAGAGTATCTCACAAAAGTGAGTACACCCCTCACATTTTTGTAAATATTTGATTATATCTTTTAATGTGACAACACTGAAGAAATGACACTTTGCTACAATGTAAAGTAGTGATTGTACAGCTTGTGTAACAGTCTAAATTTGCTGTCCCCTCAAAATAACTCAACACACAGCCATTAATGTCTAAACCGCTAGCAACAAAAGTGAGTACACCCCTAAGTGAAAATGTCCAAATTGGGCCCAAAGTGTCAATATTTTGTGTGGCCACCATTATTTTCCAGCGCTGCCTTAACCCTCTTGGGCATGGAGTTTACCAGAGCTTCACAGGTTGCCTCTGGAGTCCTCTTCCACTCCTCCATGACGACATCACGGAGGTGGTGGATGTTCGAGACCTTGTACTCCTCCACCTTCCGTTTGAGGATGCCCCACAGATGCTCAATAGGGTTTAGTCCATCACCTTCATCCTCAGCTTCTTTAGCAAGGCAGTGGTCCTCTTGGAGGTGTGTTTGGGGTCGTTATCATGCTGGAATACTGCCCTGTGGCCCAGTCTCCGAAGGGAGGGGATCATGCTCTGCTGCAGTATTTCACAGTACATGTTGGCATTCATGGTTCCCTCAATGAACTGTAGCTCCCCAGTGCCGGCAGCACTCATGCAGCCCCAGACCATGACACTCCCACCACCATGCTTGACTGTAGGCAAGACACACTTGTCTTTGTACTCCTCACCTGGTTGCTGCCACACACGCTTGACACCATCTGAACCAAATAAGTCTATCTTGGTCTCATCAGACCACAGGACATGTTCCACTAATCCATGTCCTTAGTCTGCTTGTCTTCAGCAAACTGTTTGCGGACTTTCTTGTGCATCATCTTTAGAAGAGGCTTCCTTCTGGGACGACAGCCATGCAGACCAGTTTGATGCAGTGTGCGGCATATGGTCTGAGCACTGACAGGCTGACCCCCAACCCCTTCAACCTCTGCAGCAATGCTGGCAGCACTCGTACGTCTATTTCCCAAAGTCAACTTCTGGATATGACGCTGAGCACGTGCACTCAAAGCTCTGCTCGCTCGTTGATTCACCTTTGCAGGATATTCCCGAAGTGTTCGCCAGCCTCCGGAATCAATATCCACAAGGTTATAATCCACAGTAAAGCATTAGCATGGTCCCAGGCAAACGCACACCATCAGTTCCGCCATTCCCACCTGGCTCTCAGTTCCGTGTATCGCTCATTTCCGCCTCCTCTAGTCACCTGTTCGTTTTATTGCTTCTGAAGACCACACCCTTCTCTTCATCTCTCTTTTTTTCTTCCATTAATTAAAACACCACAGAATGGAATGGACTCCGCCTCTGTGTCACTGTGCAGCTATCCGTTACAACGAATGGGGAAATCCCTTTATGCGGACGATGGTGCATTGTGGAAAAGGGGAAGAAATGCAGCATACGTGGAAATGCAGAAAGCAGTTAAAGAAGTAGAAAAACTGGCCAATAATTGGAGCTTCAGATTGTCAGTAGAAAAAACAAAATTGATGTGTTTTTCAAAGAAAAAGAAATCACCAATAATTATGTTCAAACAATATGGTCAAACATTGGAGCAGGTTCAAGAACTGTTTCTAGGAGTATGGATGGATTCAAAACTAACCTTTGCGTCTTAAATAAAGAAAGTAGTAGATACATGTAAAAGGGAATATATATACGAAGATGTCTGACAGGGGTAGATTGCGGTGCAACTAGACAGTCATTGAAAAGAGTTTATTGTGCAATGATAAGAATAATAATAGATTATGGTAGCATGGTGTATAGCTCAGAGCCATAATCTATGCTATAGAAAATAAGTGGCATATAGTCTCAAGTCCTAAGAATAGGATGTGGGGTGTTTAGAACATCTCCCGTCTCAGCTATACAGGTGGAAATTGCAGAGATGTATTAATTATTAAAGGAGTGTTGGGAACATGAGTATGTCAATTGTAGGAGTTTTGGAAGGAATGCTGATGAAGACACAAAGACAATAGGAATTGACTGTATAGAATGAGCCCTATGGTTATACCTGTGATTCCTCCTTGACTGTTTCAGATGCCAGTGGTTGATTTCCAGTTGCACAGTAAAATAAATGATAAGGAAAGAATTTTGCCTAAAGATGAAATAGTGACACAATATCTGAAGCAAAACTACTACTATGGATTGAAAGAACTAAGTATGGGAACAGAAGGGAAGGTATTGTAATATCCAGGCTCTGTATAGGACATAATCTCGTTTTTTTTTTTTTAGCAGTTTCATTTTTATTGAACATTTCTGCTGAACATTTCTGCATATATTGCATATATTACATATATGCATATATTACTGCATATTTTCTAACAGCATAATTACACAAAACGGATCGACCTCATTAATACACACGCATCATAGCTAACCGTTCGATACACTTTTCTTACATCATCCATATTCACCTAAACCATGCTTAAGCTTCAAATTAAAACAATACTTACCACAAAAGGTAATTTCAGAAACATATTCACTTGTACCACAAAATGTATACATTGTGTGTGGATTAAAACTGTAAAAAGTAGGGTTCACACCACATTCATTAGCAGACACGTCCTACGCATTTTCTGGTCAATAAAACCATGAAACTCCATTATGTCACACACACAGAGACAATGGCCAGTAGCACACACATACCTTGAGATCCAAAAGGTCGTAAATCACACGCCCCTACAGAACTGTCAGTCAGGGGAACATGGAGGGGTTATAAATCAAACAATTTAACAAAGTTCATGTTATTACTAATAATGTAATATCCGCTTCACATAGATCTTTAAAAATACTGTCAATTGTTGGAATATCCTTCTTCACTTCTTATCAAAAATCATAATAATCTTCAGCCGCTCGCAAAGAAGAGTATAAATTAGACTAGAACTGAAACGACTCTTTAGTAATTACTCTATGATCAGAGTTTTCTTCCTGATTTACTATTAAGCTACAAATCATTTTCCTTCTTGTCTCCTTTTTCCAGCTTGATGAAATATGAACTCTTCTTTTCTCCCTTTTCCATTCATTTAGCTCTGGATCTTACATATGCATGTTTGGTTTTCCTAATATGTACTTCATCTAGCTCGGTTTGTAAATAAATAACCTTTTCCTTGTCTTTGTCGGTTAAGAACGGTGGATCGATTTGATCCATGACTAATCAGCACGTCATCTCTCCGTTGTCTTTGCCAAAATACAGTATCAGAAAACTCAAATGAGTTCCTTGTAAACATACAAATGATCTGTGACTTTTGATTTGTGCAAAACACAAAAATTGTCTTCTTTTTAGCATCTTTTTGACTCAATTTGATGAAGAAAAGGAAACATTAGAATTCAATGAGAACATTAAACCTATTGAATGATTAAAACAAGATATATAACTAGTACAACAAAATTCTCTGTTACCTACAACTCAACAGATAGTGCAAAAGGGAATAAAAAGAAAAGTGCAGTTTCAGTCTCCTGTAACATCAGTCCTCCATCTCACCTGATCGCACATGGAACTTAATACCGGCTCATATAATACGTTTACCATCTATGTAAGGAAGCCTGCAGATTTCCCCTCCTTTCTCGCCTGCTTGATTTTTGGCCATAATTCACGTCTCATCAGCATGTCTTCCCTTGTCAAATCTTCCGTGAATCTGATGCCGGCTTCTTTACACACCCCCGGAGTCTTGGTTCTTGTCCACACCTCATCCTGTACAGCTCTGCCAGCAAAGAGTACGATCACTTCCCTGTGACGACCAGAAACCCATCTTCCCACATGGTGCACGATATCCACGGCCTCACCATGATGGCAGCATAATGCGGGGTTATTTTTGTAAGAAGTTGAATGACTTCTTCCCTTATCTGTTCTTTCGGCTTTTTTCCACCCTTTTATATGAAGACACTATCTTCTTTTGTATCTTTCTTGGTCCAATATGCGACTTTTCAACTCACTGTTTTCTTTCATGACAGTTTCCATTTCTTTATCAAACACTTTGTTGGTTTTTTTTGCATCCTTTTATTTCTTAAATTATTTGGACAGTTTTGGCTACACTTGCATCATGTCACTCTGCTGTTTCATTTGTCAGTTTAGCTCCTTGTGTTGCTCTTCAGCTTTGGCACCAAGTACTTGGATTGTCAAGATGGATTTACTCTCCAGCTCATAAAAAATACCCCCTCTATATAATTAACTTTTACTGTTCATCAGATGTCCATAATTATTTTAGTAAATTAAGCTTCATCATTTTCACCTACTTGAAAGGCCAAATTGTGTCAAAAAGAGTCTCTCTTATGTTTAAAATGAAAAGATGCATGCTGTCCTTATCAATTAAATATTTTTGTCTGTTTTAATTGGAAACACTACAATTATTATTTTTTTTTTTAGAATGAGCTATGCTTGGAGAACCATGAAGCAAGCATTGGCCAGATCTCCATCTCACCTGGAGATTAATCCACAGGTTTATGTTTGTAGAGTAATTTTTTTTTGTTCTTCATATGAATTTGTTGGTAAGACTTCAAAATAATTATTTAGCTCAATGGTTATGTATTAGCTTAGTATGTTTGGGGGGGGAAATGACAAAATTCTGATGAGTAAATGCTATAAATGTGTTGCTGATTGTTGCTTGATGTTACTTGAGGCACAGGTATGTGGGTTGAATCGATGATGGGTCGAATAGAAATTCCACAGAAAATACCATTATAATTGCATTGTTTTAATTGCTTCCATCAAAGCCAATACAATTTCCATTAAAACATTTGAATTTGAAGTCAGGGAATGAAAGTCAGTCCTATATGCGTTTAAAGTAAAGAAATTCGCTTGCTGTCCATAAAGGAATGGCTCGAGAATCACATATCCACCCCTGACCAAAGGAGTGACATGTTAGAAACAAAGGTAGAGTTGAGGCTGAATAATTATCATGGGAGACAGGTAAGCAGCAGCTCATATATTCGTGAGTTGAGATTGAAGGATTAAATGATCAGACTCCTGACCATGGTCGTTGGGACACACTCCCTATGTTTCAGCAACGTACTATAAGCTGTAACATCACCACGACGAATATTGGAATCATGAGGTTACGTGGTTGGAATGTTATTTGGTACGTCGCTGTGACTAATATGGTCCGGTGCTGTTACTTCTTTACAATATACCAGTTTGGTCATTGGAACATGCTCGCCACGTTCCAACAACGTACAACTGTAACATTGCCACGAATATGGGAATCAAGGTTACATGGCTGTAATGTTAATTGGTACGTCATTGCAACAAATATGGTTATGTCATCACAACATAACTGTCTTAGCTGGGTTCAGGTCAGGGCTCACACTTCATGTGGGCTTTAGATTATTAATAGAGGAACTGATTTCATTTCTGTTGTAAATTCTGAAACAATTAGCATAAATGTGTAACAATTATGCTTGCTCCACTTGTGGAATCTTCTTCAGCAAAAAGTGCTCTAAGAGTCTCAGGGTCTTGATGTCTAAAGAGAGACTTTATTATTCAAACAACAAAGTCGAGCTGGTCTGCGGATTAACTCCCTTGCTTATCCTCGATACATGCTTTTATACAATTCTAAATGTTGATCTCATCAGGCGGGGTTTTTTCCTCTTTTTTATTTTATATATTCAGACCTTGGTCATGCACCACCATTAATTCTAAGACTTGGGCCTCCCTCTTTACATTGTTTTTAATGGTGACTTAGTACATCCAGCTCTCTTTTTAAAAAAAATACTATATTCCAAAAAGTTTACATACATTGCCAGCACAAACAGGTACCAGTATACTGATTATTTGGTTATACTCTTTAAGCATATGTTTTAATGGATTAACTCATTTATTGATTATAACATGTTGATACACTTTCACAGCTTATACTTTGATTATACATGAGTGAATTAGACTTTGTTTGTTTGGGGTGGAACAGAAGATTTATGCACAAGTTCAAAACTAATGTTTATAGTTTCGTAGCAATTCTTAAAAATATACATTATCATTAAAAAGTTTTCCGTCGTTGTTTCAGAAACATCAATAAAACAAGTTTAATATGATTCTAGTGGTATAAACTTAGGTTTCTAAATAATAATCCATGTGAGTTTATGGTCTGAGCCAGAGTGCTGTAAACTTTCTGCCACTTTTGGATAATATAATTTTTCCAGCTCTTTTCTCTTCATAAAGATGAGCCAGAAAAGAATGCTGCTTAATGGGTGCCATTTATTCCACTCCATTCTACTTCCACAAACAAAAACAAAGAATAATGTGTGAGCCAGCAGATGAAAAAAGCCAATACTTTTGGCCATAACAGTTACAAGAAACTCCGTGGAATCCTGTACTGGATTAATTATATCGAACAAGTCTGGGGATCGGTATACAAGTCCCCAGGGATTACTGGAGTTTTAAGAAGCATGCATGTGGCATGAGCTATAACTTCACAACTGATTGATAGTCAGATTATTTTTTCAACAGAGAAAGTGTTTTGATTATATTAATGCTTTAAACTATTGTATTTGGAAACACAAAGTTCCATGTTGATTTCCCAGAGTCTAAACACATGCAGTGCTTCACCTTGAAAAAACATTGACACCCAGAGTAAGGTCATCTTTGTAGAGCTAGTCTCTGAATTTTATAAAGATATAAATATTTGCATTAACTATTTGTGTGATTAGTGGTGAGAAATGATGTGTACGGTCAACTGACTTGTTCATCTTGGCTCTTAAAAACGATCAGTCACAGTGGTTTTTGTATTACTAAAATTGGGCTGCAATCAGTGGAATTATGTTACAAATCTAAAATGACAATTTTATTACACATGTACAAGTGGTTATAAATCGCAACATTACAAATCTAAAAGCTGTTATAGCCATTAAAAGTGGGTGATTGGGTGGTCAAGCCGTATTACAGTATTGTAGGAGGCGTTTCCAAAAACAGTTCCATAAACGCATGGGGATAAAATCTAAAATACGCATCTTGAATAATTTTATTGTGTTTTCCAGATGTACCACTGCTCAGATTGTGGGGAGAGTTTTACTAAGTCATCATCTCCAACAGCATGAGCTCATCCACACAGGAGAGAAGCCGTATCACTGCTCGCAGTGTAGGAAAAGTTTTCATGACCAGAGGACCCTCCACAGCCACCAGCAGAGTCATACAGGACAGAAGCTGTACTTCTGCGGACAATGTGGGCGGAGCTATACGCTTTCAAGTTCATTAAGGACACACAAGTGCTCTAACATAAATCCATCAGATTTTGACGTGAATTTCTCAAATTAAGATTTATGTTTTTAGTTTACATTTTTTAAAGGGGAGGTAGAGAGACATTCAGGCATTAAACTGTAATATTATATTATGTCATGGACTGTAGTATTCTGTTGCATGGGACCCCCCCATGGAATACACATATTACAATACCACCCATGGAATACACATATTAGCTTTTTAAAATGTCGGGTTGTGCATACTATCGAACTGGACATCTTTCTCTAGTGACAGGTTACAAATTCTGCTAGATTTCCTAAAGTTTGTGAGATTAACAGCCAAGATCAGGGTGTAGTCACAGAGTTTGAGGGTGTAGTCATCAAGTCCCAAAATTCGTCAGTGACTGGGAAATTGGGTGTAAATTCATGTAGTGTGCACTAGGCTTACTGTCTCCTCTATTGCTCATGCTGAAAAATAGACCTTTATAACCTTTATAACACTGAAAATGATTCAAATATTCTGTTCGCAATAAGATCTTATCAAACATCTAGATTTAACTTTCTTTGTCTCCTCCTACAGTGAGGGAAAAAAGTATTTGATCCCCTGCTGATTTTGTATGTTTACCCACTGACAAAGAAATGATCAGTCTATAACTTTAATGGTAGATTTATTTGAACAGTAAGAGACAGAATAACAACAAAAAAATCCAGAAAAACGCACATCAAAAATGTTATAAATTGATTTGCATTTTAATGAGGGAAATAAGTATTTGACCCCTCTGCAAAACATGACTTAGTACTTGGTTTAAAAACCCTTGTTGGCAATCACAGAGGTCAGACGTTTCTTGTAGTTGGCCACCAGGTTTGCACACATCTCAGGAGGGATTTTGTCCCACTCCTCTTTGCAGATCTTCTCCAAATCATTAAGGTTTCGAGGCTGACGTTTGGCAACTCGAACCTTCAGCTCTCTCCACAGATTTTCTATGGGATTAAGGTCTGGAGACTGCCTAGGTCACTCCAGGACCTTAATGTGCTTCTTCTTGAGCCACTCCTTTGTTGCCTTGGCCGTGTGTTTTGGGTCATTGTCATGCCGGAATATCCATCCACGACCCATTTTCAATGCCCTGTCTGAGGGAAGGAGGTTTTCACCCAAGATTTGACAGTACATGGCCCCGTCCATCGTCCCTTTGATGCGGTGAAGTTGTCCTGTCCCCTTAGCAGAAAAAAAACCCCAAAGCATAATGTTTCCACCTCCATGTTTGACGGTGGGGATGGTGTTCCAGGGGTCATAGGCAGCATTCCTCCTCCTCCAAACACGGCGAGTTGAGTTGATGCCAAAGAGCTCCATTTTGTTCTCATCTGACCTCAACGCTTTCACCCAGTTGTCCTCAGAATCATTCAGATGTTCATTGGCAAACTTCAGACGGGCATGTATATGTGTTTTCTTGAGCAGCGGACCTTGCGCGCGCTGCAGGATTTCAGTCCTTCACGGCGTAGTGTGTTACCAATTGTTTTCTTGGTGACTATGGTCCCAGCTGCCTTGAGATCATTGACAAGATCCTCCCGTGTAGTTCTGGGCTGATTCCTCACTGTTCTCATGATCAATGCAACTCCACGAGGTGAGATCTTGCATGGAGCCCCAGGCCGAGGGAGATTGACAGTTCTTTTGTGCTTCTTCCATTTGCGAATAATCGCACCAACTGTTGTCCCCTTCTCACCAAGCTGCTTGGCAATGGTCTTGTAGCCCATTCCAGACTTGTGTAGGTCTACAGTCTTGTCCCTGACATCCTTGGAGAGCTCTTTGGTCTTGGCCATGGTGGAGAGTTTGGAATATGACTGATTGATTGCTTCTGTGGACAGGTATCTTTTATACAGGTAACAAACTGATATTAGGAGCACTCCCAATGTGTGTGTGCTCCTAATCTCAGCTCGTTACCTGTATAAAAGACACCTGGGAGCCAGAAATCTTTCTGATTGAGAGGGGGTCAAATACTTTTTTCCCTCATTAAAATGCAAATTAATTTATAAAATTTTTGACATGCGTTTTTCTGGATTTTTTTGTTGTTATTCTGTCTCTCACTGTTCAAATACAACTACCATTAAAATTATAGACTGATCATTTCTTTGTCAGTGGGCAAACGTACAAAATCAGCAGGGGATCAAATACTTTTTTCCCTCACTGTATATACATTGGTTTCTGTGTTCCGACTGTAGATAGTTAACCAGCAGCAGATCTGTTCACAAGTCCCTGAGGTCCAAGTCAAGTCTCTGAGGTGGAGTCCAAGTCAAGTCTTTGTTCTATTTTTAGCAACAGTGTATGTGGCTAAATCAATATTTGAAATTCAATTTGAAATATTAAAACTGATTAGTTCTACAATATGTCTTGTTCATTTATTCAAAATTGTCTAATAAAGCACGCAAGGTTTTACTTAAATCATTATTTCAAAATTAAAGTTCCCCATATAATTACAAGAAAACAACATTCATAGAAACTTCAGGTGAGGTACTTTTTTGCCATTTAGTGCAAAATGCCAATGTGCTGTGTATTTTGAGCTATTTGAGTTGCCAAATAGTTTTTGATAAGACAGAGTGCCTGGATAGAGTTTAGCCCTAATCAATTTCCACTGTGGTCCAAATTCACCTTTTCTCTCAAAATTTCCATAATCGTATGAATATATTCTAGAGCGCAATTCACACTGTGGTACAAACTTATTTGAAAGATATTCAAACAGTAAAACAGTGCTATCAAATGAATATTCATCAGCTTTGGATTAAATTTTGGAGGTAGATTTCTCCACACAAAATTAAGAGCACCAACCTTGTGTACCCCACATTTGGAGCCAACAGGGTTTGCAGTTTCAATTTAATCAAAATATACCTGAATTTGTAAAGCACTGGGGTGTTTTGTGAACAATGGATGACTCTGGAAGAAACTTCCATCACAGAAATCCTCAAAATGTGATTTCTGGATGGGCGCTGTCGAGCAGGAAATGGAGTAGGTCGGGTTTCGTTTGAGCTCCCGTCGAACTTATGTTTTTTTAAGTTAATAAGTGTTTTTTCATAGTTAAATACTAGCAAACCCTGTTTCTAACACATTTTCTTAATTTGATTGCGCATATGTTTGCGTGAAGATGGCGGCAAATTTGCAGAAGTATAAATTCACCGAATCAACCAAATCTAGGCCCAGCACCGCCTCGGCCGCGAATTCTGCTCTCTCTCTGGGCTCAGAGCCCCTGCCCCCGCCGAACAGCCAGGAGTTAGACGCTGAATCCTTGAAGACGGATATCCTACTTTCACTTAGGGCTGACATTGCTGCAGTGATAAAAACTGAGCTGAAAAGTGCACTTGCTGAAGGTTTCGACTTTCTTAAGAGCGAGTTGCAAGCGGTGAAAGTGGAAATACAGAACAACACGGCCGCAATTCACTCCGAAATTGACCAGATGGAAGCTGCAATTAAAGAGGTGGAAGGTGGGCTAACGACCTGGTCGGACGAAGTGGTAGTCTTACAGTCTACGGTGAAGGACCTGGCAGTTCAGGTGAGTGGACGTGAGGACATGGAGGGCAGACTGAGGAGATGTAATATAAGAATTCTGGGGGTGGCGGAAGCGAATGGATCCAGCTCCAGAACATCGATCTCGGAGCTACTGAGAGAAATACTACAGCTGGATAGAGATGTGCTTGTGGACCGCTCTCATAGAAGCCTGGGTCCTGTGAGGAAGGATGGGAAGCCACGCGCCATCATAGCCAGACTCCACTACTATCAGGACTGCGTTGAGGTACTGAGCCGGGCGCGCTCTCGAGCCCCGCTCCAGCGTAACGGTGGGTCGATTGCTATCTTTCCGGATAATACCGCGAGTGTCGCTAAGGAAGGCCAGGGCGGCCTTCAGTGAGGTCAGGAAGTTGCTCCGTAACCGGCAGGGCGTTCGGTATGGCATCCTGTTTCCAGCCCGTCTCCGTATTACGTTCAACGGAGAGGAAAAGGAGTTCACAGATGCAAGCAATGAGCTATGTCAAGAAGAATATCATTACTACTGTAGAGGGCTGAGTGAGTACCGTTGCCCTGGCTAATTCATCGTCTCTGAACTCTGACTGGATAATAACTGTTCGATCAGACTTCTACTGTAACAAGGAAGATGATCAACTCCGCTGTCTTATTTTCTGTTATGTACGCTATGATATGGTGTATGCTTCTACACTGTGATAGGATGCACTTTTTCAATTTACTTTTTGTACTAGGGGTTCGGTGGGAGCTTGGGCTGAGGCTCTATAGAGTTCCCCCACACAAGCACTGAATGTGCAGATTTGTTTTGGGTGGGTATGGTGAGCACCCTGTTCCTGTAGGTGCTGTGGGGGGTGGGGTGGGGTTAAGAGGAGGGTGTGCCAGACTTTGTCATTTATTGTGTTTAATTTGCCAGACATTTGTGTTGTGGCCCATCTGCGGTCATTCTAGGTTCCCTGCAGGGCTCAGATATCTAAACTTTTTTTTCTTCTCTCATTATGATTGACTTCAGTATTCCCAGAGGATCGAATGGTAGTATGGTTAATTTCGTGAGCTGGAATGTTAAGGCGCTTAATCATCCTTTGAAGCGGAAGAAGGTATTTACACATCTGAAACGGCTTAATATAAATATTTCATTTCTTCAGGAGACGCATCTACGGGCATCAGATCCTTCTAGATTGGGAGGGGAGTAATCAGGACAGATATTTCATTCAAATTTCCATTCGAAGGCTAGGGGGGCAGCTATATTAATTGATAGAAATACACCATTTACGATGACAAGTGTGGAAGCTGACCCCGCTGGGCGCTATGTTATTATCGTTGGGCAAATTTATACTTTTCCGGTCATTTTGGCCAGTGTTTACGCACCAAACTGGGATGATTCAATGTTCTTCACAAATTTTTTTTCACGCCTACTGAATATGTCATCACATTACCTTATCCTCGGCGGTGACATGAACTGTACACTTTCCCCCGTGTTGAATCATAGCTCACCTAGATCCTCATCCCTTTTGGGGGCGGCACGTTCTATCCAGTTCTTCCTTGAGTCATATGGAGTGGTATGGCGTTTTCGCAACCCTGCTTCCAGGAGTTACTCCTTTTTCTCCTCAGTTCATAATACATATTCCCGTATAGACTATTTCTTTGTGGACAAAATAATGCTTCCCCTCATAGACAGATGTGATTATGGACCCATAGATATTTCAGATCACTACCCCCTGAGTATGAGAATGCACATCCCGGATACACAATCCAATTACTGCCCTTGGAGACTCAATCCTCTGCTCCTGTCGGATGATGTTTTTACTAGTTTTATTGCATCTGAAATTTTGGTTTTTTTGGATATTAATCAAACACCTGGAATGTCCTACTTGACGATTTGGGAGCCACTGAAGGCATATTTACGAGGTCAGGTCATCTCATACTGTGCTAATCAGAAGAGAGTGAACATAGCTCAACTTAAAGAACTGGCGGAAGAGATTCTTGAGCTGGATAGGGCGCATAGCCAACTACCTTCTGCAGATTTTATGATTTAGGCGTTTGTCACTGCAGACAGAGTTTGACCTTTTATCGACGAAACAGGCTGAGTATCTTATCTCCAAATCACGATATAGGATTTATGAGCATGGGGAGAAGGCTGGACAGATTCTCGCCCACCAGCTAAGACAGAGGACTGCTAATCTGACCATCTCTGAAATATATGATGAGCAGGGCTCAAAATGCACAGATAATCATAAGATTAACTCCAATTTTCAAGCTTTTTATATGTCACTATACAGCTCCGGCCCATCTGTAGATCCAGGATCTGTCCTTAGATCCAGGGGAAGCCGCAGGGTTAGAGGAGGACCTCTCGGTTGGGGAGATTGGCTCTATGCAAAGCGGCAATTCCCCAGGACCGGATGGTTATCCAAACGATTTCTATAAAAGGTTTTCAAGGCAACTCTCCCCTTTGTTATTGTCGGTTTTCAAGGAGTCATTCTCCTTGAGCGCCCTGCCATCTACTATGCGTGAAGCAGTTATCTCCTTACTCCTTAAGAAAAACAAAAGCCCTCTTGAGTGCAGCTCTTACCGTCCAATTTCTTTACTAAATAGCAATGTTAAAATCCTTGCTAAAACTCTGGCACGTCGCTTGGAGGGAGTTCTTCCATCCATTATATCACCGGACCAAACAGGTTTTATTAGGAATCGATACTCTTTTTTTCAACATCAGACGCCTTTTCGATATCCTCTATAGCCCCTCCCCACCTGGTACCCCAGAAGTGGTGCTTTCACTTGATGCTGAAAAGGCATTTGACTGGGTGGAATGGGGCTATCTTTTCAGCGCGCTGGAGAGGTTTGGGTTTGGTCTCAGTTTCATACCATGGATGAAACTTCTATATACGTCTCCGAGGACTGCTGTTCGCACTAATAATAATTTGTCCACCTACTTCGAGCTCCAGCGGGGTACAAGACAGGGATGTCCTCTATCACCACTGCTATTTGCCATTGCAATGGATCCACTTGCTGTGGCACTAAGACAGAATGCTGACATTAGGGGGATCCGGCATGCGGGGATAGAGCATAAAGTTTCTTTGTACGTGGACGACATGCTATTGTTCATTTCACAGCCCCTTGAGAGTCTCCCTGAACTAATGACCCTACTCGAGGTTTTTGGTAGTTTGAGGGCGTTTTTGTCTCATTCGAGCAGCTCATGCAGAAATATGACATTCCCAGATCGCATTTTTATAAATATTTGCAGCTTAGAAGCTTTGTGGCCTTAAATTCGGATACCTTCCCGTTGTGCCCTTCCAATTCGCTATTACATGCAATTTTTAACTGTAAACTGGCCAGGAAGCAGACAATAAGGGTTATCTATGACCTACTCAGCATGCATGATTTGTCGTCCCTAGATCTCCTTAAGAATAAATGGGAGGCGGACTTAGGCTAATCAATTTCTGATGCTGATTGGTGCAAGGTAATCCAGGGGATTTTCTCCTCCTCCATATGTCTCAGACATGCGGTTGTCCAATTTAAAATTGTTCACCGTCTGCATTGGTCCAAAGCTAGACTCTCGAAGATTAATTCCGACATAGATCCCACATGTGATCGATGCAGACAGGCCCCAGCCACTCTGTTGCATATGTTCTGGACATGTCCAAAGCTGTACACATTCTGGCAATCTATATTTGAGACCTTTACTAAGATATTGGGAAGAGTAGTACAGCCGTCCCCTCTTATTGCGATGTTTGGGGTGACCCCGGAGAATACTCCTTTTAGATGGTGCTAGACCAGCATGATGTCCTTCTGCACTCTCCTGGCCAGGAGATTAATATTGTTTAGATGGAAGGATCCTGCTCCACCAGTGTATGGTCATTGGGTCAGGGAAGTCATGTCACATATTAAGCTGGAAAAGATTAGGTACACTGTCAGGGGGCCGACTGGGAAATTTTACAGAATCTGGCAACCTTTTCTGTACTTTGTCAGAGACATGGATGCTGACAGTATTGTTATGTGATCATTGTCTATAATTTTGTTTCTTTTGCTCTCTTCTATGGTGATCTGGCTTTATAATATGTAATATGTATGTTCAGTGTCTGGCACGGGGGGGAGGGTTGTTCTGTCTGTTTGGTTGGTGTTGTATCTTTAATTTGAAAAATGTTTATAAAGAAACCTTGATCAAAAAAAATAATTTCTGCCTTCCTGTAAATTCTCTAAGCAGTGTACACACATCTAAATTTTGACACACAAAGTCTCTTATGTGCTGTGGTGTGAGTGTGTGTGCGTGATTGGATGCAGGTGTGTGCGGTTAGAATAGCGGGTAAGGCAAGCACATGCGTGTGTGGGAAGTGTAGTTCTCAGCGGCCATGTTTGTAGTCAGCGGTGCCTCCTGGGAGACTGAGTCGTGGATTGGCTGTGATATGACACAGTATGTACAAAGCAAATTGAAATTACTATTTTTTATAAAACCTTTCCATTAATTTTGTACTATCTGGATATCTCTATGGTTCATGAATGGATCTAGCACTCAATGTGCTGGACTGCCAGCGATGATGTCATTTTTCTGCGTGCTCCCTTGCGATATTGCGGATGCATAGAGTATAAACAAGGCTTGGGGGCAGGGCCAAGATGGTGCCGCTGTGGTGTTAGTTGCTCTTACAAGTTTATGTGCAATTCTTGACCTAACTTGTCCTCATGCGAGTATAAATAGTGTTAATCATTAATAACTTGATGAAGTCAAGAACCTTTTATTATTGCATTTTTGGGGGGTTGATGGTTGTCTCCTGTATGTACCTTCTTGGAAATTAGCCTGCTAGTTGCTAATTGAGAAGTGACTGTGCTCTTTCTGTCTTTTATAACAATTCGGTCTCATCATAAAACTCCTTTCCTCCACGTTTAGTAACAAATCGAAGATGCTTTAGCAGTGAAATGTGTGCATGATTATTCAAAGACACCTATGGAGGAGGTTAAAGTTGCTCTTTCAACATCACTACCTGATACTCCTAGAGTCCGCAGCTGAAGATTCAACATCACACTACAGAGCCATCAAATGCAGTTCTCTTGGAAGCAACTGAGAGGCTAGGGGACAAACAAGATGATTTTTTTTTAGAAGAATTAATGGCAATTGAAATCTCATGTAACTTAAGCCGCATTGCTGATCTCAGATCTAAAATGGACGCAATCTCTGACAAGGCCAATCTTGCCATTACTAACTCTAGTGTGATGAAGGATCAAGTTACTTCCCTAAAGACTGAAAACAACAACTCTGGGAAAAGCTGGACGAATTAGAGGCATACAAAAGGCGGTGGAACCTTCGAATTGCCGGTATCCCTGAAGCAGAAGGTGAAAATGTAAAGATAGTTGTGATAGAAATATTGTGCTGTGTTTCACCAGGTCTGGCAGATGTTCTCCAGTCTTCCATCAACATGGCCCACAGGCTGGGAAAGAAAGGACTTGCTCAGCCTCATCATGTTTTTGTGCAGTTTACCTCTTGCACACACCGTGACCGCATCTGGGCCGATGCGAAGCATTCCGATATTCCCAAACAAAAGAACATCAGGATAATGGAGGACTTAAGACAACGTTCAAGGGAAGTTTGAAATAAACTGTGGCCACTCATGAATCAAGCTAGACTTGAAGGAAAACGTGCAGGGTTTCAGGGTTCAACTGCCATCATTGATGGGAAGAAAATCACAGTGGACAACATTTAGGTGACTCTTTAGTGATTATAATCCGTAGTAATACGGGGGTTTGTCATCCTCATGGGTCTTGTTTATTGTTAGGGTTCCAACCTAGACTAGAGAACTGTAAAGCTGGTTCATATTACAATGAGGAGGTCAGGACAAGTGTTGCACTTACTTTTTCCCCCTCTCTCTCTTTGTCTTAATCCGTAAAGAAAGTTCTAGTTTTACTTACTTTAAAAATAGATTTTGGTTATACATTCTTTGTTTGTTGTTTTATGGCAGTTAAATTTCTTATGTTTTATTTCTAATGGAAATGCAGAGATGGCTTTTTTTTTTTTTTTTTTTTTTGAAAGAAGAAACTTTTTGGCCCAATTAATGGGAGAGAAAATTGTTTGTCATGGTTCCAATAATTCTGCTGAGATTATGATTTTATTTACTTAGCACTTTAATAACACTGTACTTAAATCACATTGTTCAAATGAACGCAGATGGTTAATCATTATTATCCATGTTGGGGGAAAACAATGTTATTCTAGCTAATGTCTATGGCTTTAACAGATCCAATCTTAATACTTGTCTCTTCACAGATTTAACTTCCAAATTAATATCTTTAAAGATAAAATATCCATCTACATCCTTAATTTTGGGTGGGGACTTTAATAAGGCTCCTGATTTATGTTATGACAGATTTCCTCCTAAATAATGCACTACCACCTCTAATTAAATAATTAGCTATGTATGTTCCAATCTTTCACTGGTGGATATCTACACATTCTTATATAATGACGTTTCCTCCTCCTTTACTTGGTTTAAATCTGACTTGACAATAATCGCATATTGATCTTTGGTTAATATCTGATAATCTGATTTCTTTTGTTAAATCATGTACTATTTCCATTGCACCATTAACTGACCATGCAGATATTGAGCTAGACATTTCTGACATTACTTGTAGCTCCTTAAGGAAGCCAGGATATTGGAAATTTAATACCTCTCCATTACACAACTCTAATTATTGTTTGGGTATTAAAGGAATAATTGATTCTTTTAAAATAAATAATATTTCTCATACCTTAAACTGGGAATTGCTTAAACATGAGTGTCATAAATTCTCCATAACAGTTATACCTTTCAAAATCAAATGAATTACAATATGAATCTTTATTAAAAGATTATCCAAACGATGCAGAGAAAGTAAGTCTATACTTGTTAAGAAAAAATAATTTATATGGAAAAAGCTAAAGGGGCTTTTCTTAGGTCTAGGGCCAAATAGCTAGAAGCCGGGGGGAAAAAACTTACTTTTTCAATTTGGAGAAAAAAAAACGAGGCGAACTTTAAAAAAAAATTCTCTTTGTATATTGATGACACTGTTGTATTAGATGAGAAAATAATTTTAAAAAATTGTTTCAGACTTTTATCAAAAATCATATACATCATCTTTTAATGCTGATTCTAGTGATCTAATATTTTTTTTTTAGCAAGATACAACCCTTCACTCCATGTACAAGTAAATGAGGAAGCTCTTTTGTTTTTAGATTTTAAATATGATGGACACATTAAAAAATATATATATTTTCAAAATATATTTTTATTTTAGTAGCTGAAGCTTTAAATCTTTACACTGTACACTGCTCCCAAATTAAAGGTATTGACATAGGAGATCTCACTTTAATTATTAGTCAACTCGCCAATGACACTTGTTTATTTCTAAGGAATAAAGTTCAGGTCCCTGTTATTCTGGAGGCACTTATATTGTTCTCTGATGCCTCCCATCTATCAGTGAATCAGTCTAACAGTGAAATTATGGAGGTACATCAACTAGATCATTCATGTACATGTGGAATACAGGTTAAACAGGTAGTTAGATACTTGAGTATAGTAATTAGCAAATTATCTTCAGAGAGAATTACAGAATTTTCACAAAGATTACAAAAAGCAAAAAATATTTTTAACTGTTGGTGTCAAAGAAATTTATCTATTCAAGATCGTGTGTTGATTTCCAAGGGTGAAGGGATCTCCAGACCATCCTGCATTATTCCTTTATGTAGACTCTAATATGTGTGCCGCAATTGACCAAAATTTTTTAAAAATTTATCTGGAGAGGCAAGATGACTAATATATATATATATATATATATATATATATATATATATATATATATATATATATATATAATGAGAGAGAGAGAGAGAGACCTATATGTAGCCTATGTTTTTTTTTTTTTTCTCCACGTTTTTTCAAAGTGCAGACCAAAGTGCATAAGTGCAGACCATTTTTCTCAAAAGTAATTGGACAACTTACTGATAAGCAGTTTCATGGCCAGGTGTGAACTGTTTTCTCGTTATTTCATGACAAATTAAGGCGATAAAAGGTCTGGAATTGATTCCATGTGGTAAATTTGCATTTGGTAGCTGTTCATGGGAACTCTCAATATGTGGTCCAAAGAGGCTGCTAATGGAACTGGGTCACTGGTGTTTACTGATGATGTGCCTACTTATAGAAGTAGCAGGATGAATTCTGAAGCATATACAGCAATACTTTCTGACCAGATTCAGTCAAATGCTGCAAAACTGAGAGGATTGCACTTCACAGTACAGATAGATAATCACCTAAAACTTCAATTCAATTCAATTCAATTCAATTTTATTTGTATAGCGCTTTTTACAATAGACATTGTCTCAAAGCAGCTTTACAGAAATATCAACATGGTATACAGATATTAAAGGTGCGAATTTATCCCAACTGAGCAAGCCACTGAGTGGCGACGGTGGCAAGGAAAAACTCCCTAAGATGTTTTAAGAGGAAGAAACCTTGAGAGGAACCCGACTCAGAAGGGAACCCATCCTCATCTGGGTAACAACAGATAGTGTGAAAAAGTTCATTATGGATTTATATGAAGTCTGTATGGCCTTAGGAGCAGCCGTAGTCCCAGCAGTCTGGAATTAGAGAAGATTTGAGCTCCATCCAGAGGCAGAAAGGATCTGGATCTCTAGTATCTCCATAAATTCATGTGGGGCTCGGCGAAAGGAGAGAGGGAGAAAAAAGATTATTATGACTGCGAAGTAGTAGAACAGAATCTAGTCAGGGTAGGCTTGAGTAAACAAATACGTTTTAAGCCTAGACTTAAACACTGAGACTGTGTCTGAGTCCCGAACACTAATAGGAAGACTGTTCCATAACTGTGGGGCTCTATAAGACAAAGCTCTTCCCCCTGCTGTAGCCTTCACTATTCGAGGTATCGTCAAATAGCCTGCATCTTTTGATCTAAGTAGGCGTGGCGGATTATATAAAACCAAAAGGTCGCTTAGATATTGTGGCGCGAGACCATTTAGTGCTTTATAGGTTAATAAAAGTATTTTATAGTTAATGCGAGATTTTACTGGGAGCCAATGCAGTATTGATAATATCGGTGTGATATGGTCGTACCTTCTAGTTCTAGTTAGGACTCTAGCAGCTGCATTCTGGACTAACTGGAGCTTATTTATATTCCTACTGGAACATCCAGACAGTAAGGCATTACAGTAATCTAATCTAGAGGTGACGAATGCATGAACTAGTATTTCCGCATCATGTAGTGACAATATGTTTCTTATTTTAGAAATATTTCTGAGATGAAAGAAGGCTATCCTAGTAATATTATCTACATGAGCATCAAATGATAGGCTGGAGTCAATAATCACTCCAAGGTCTTTAACTGCTGCACATGATGAAACAGAAAGACCATCCAGAGTAACCATGTGATCAGAAAGATTACTTCTAGCTACACGTGGGCCTAATAAAAGTATTTCTGTTTTATCAGAATTAAGTAGAAGGAAGTTAGTTAACATCCAATGTCTAATGTCCTTTACACAATCCTCAGCTTTACTAAGCTTCTGTCTGTCCTCTGGCTTCGCTGAAACATACAACTGTGTATCATCAGCATAACAGTGGAAGCTAATTCCATGTTTACGAATAATTTGACCTAGGGGTAGCATATATAAAGTAAAGAGCAGTGGGCCTAAAACAGAACCCTGTGGAACTCCAAAAGTAACCTCAGTACGCATGGAGAATTCACCATTTACATCTACAAACTGATAACGATCGGTCAGATAAGACCTGAGCCAGGAGAGGACTGTTCCCTTAATACCAACAACATTTTCTAATCTATCAAGGAGAATAGTGTGATCTATAGTATCAAAAACATACCGTTAAAGCAACCCAAGAACTTTCTAAGGCAAATAAATGAAATTTTCTTAAATGTCCGATGACCTCAACCCAATTGAGGTGCTTTTCACTTACTGAAGACCACACTATAGGCCGGAAGACCTACAGACAAGGAGCATCTGAAGGCAGCTGCATTAAAGACCTGGCAAAGAATCTCAATGCAAAGTGATGCAACTTCAAAGGATTTGCATCCAAGTATTAAACGTAATTGTAATATTTATTATCATGCTAGTTTGTCCAATTTCATTTGAGCCTGTGAAAATGGAACAGTTGAACAGCTAAATGGTTAATGCAATATTTTTGTTAAACACCTTGAATTAAAGTTGAAAGTCTACACTTCAATCACATCTTGATTGCTTCATTTCAAATCCATGTGTGTGAACCTCTAGGATTAGCAGTTTAATTTGAAGGTGAAATTAGAGTCAGGTGTTTTCAATCAGTGGGATGACAATCAGGTGTGAGTGAGCGCCTGTTTTATTTAAAGAACAGGGCTCTATCAGATTCTGATCTTCACAATACATTTGTGGAAGTGTATCATGGCATGAACAAAGGAGATTTCTAAGGACCTTAAAAAAAGATTTGTTAATGTTCATCAGGCTGGAAAAGGTTACAAAACCATCACTAAAGAGTTTGGACTCCACTAATCCACAGTCAGACAGATTGTGTAAAAATGGAGGAAATTTAAGACCATTATTACCCTCCCTAGGAGTGGAGACCAACAAAGATCACTCCAAGAACAATAGATAAGAATAATAATCTGTGAGGTCACAAGGGAACCCAGGGTAACTTCTAAACAACTAAAAGCCTCTCTCACATTGGCTAATGTTAATGTTCATAAGTCCATCATCAGTAGAACACTGAACAACAATGGTTTGGAGAAAGGAAAACACTGCATTCCAGCATAAGAACTTTATCCTATCTGTGAAACATGGTGGTAGTATCATGGTTTGGGCCTGTTTTGCTGCATCTGGGCCAGGACGACTTGCCAACACTGATGGAACAATGAATTCTGAGTTATACCAGCGAAATCTTAAGGAAAATGTTAAGACATCTGTCTGTGAACTGAATCTCAAGAGAAAGGGGGTCATGTAGCAATACAACGACCCTAAACGCACATGCCGTTCTACCAAAGAATGATTAAAGAAGGATAAAGTAAATGTTTTGGAATGGCCAAGTCAAAGTCCTGACCTTAATCCAATATAGATGTTGTGGAAGGACCTGAAGCAAGCAGTTCATGTGAGGAAATTCAACAACATCCTAAAGTTGAAGCTGTTCTGTACTGAGGAATGGGCTAAAATTTCTTCAAGCCGATGTGCAGGACTGATCATTAGTTGCCACAAACGTTTAGGTGCAGTTATTGCTCCACAAGGGTACACCAGATAATGAAAGCTAAGGTTCACATACTTTCGCCACTCACAGAGATGTAATATTGGATCATTTTCCTCTATAAATAAATGACCAAGTATAATATTTTTGTCTAGTATAATACATTTGTTTAATTGGGTTCTCTTTATCTGAGCCATGGGCAGCTCATCATGCAGCAAGCCATATGTAACTGCCATTCTGCAGACCAGACTGCTGCAGCAGATTTTAACCTGTCATTGGAGGAACAATAGGATTGTTAGAAGGACGAGAGAGTGATCTTTATTTATTTAACAGGTTTCCTTGTGGAATGATTATCATAATAATGCACCATGTCTGCTGCAATTATTTACTTATCAAAGTAGGCCTAAATGATGCCTTGTTGTCTGTCATGTAAATTCAGGCATATCGTGTCTCATGCACAGGATGTCATGTCAGACACTTTTTTATTCTCAGATATTGCTTTGCTATGATCATCAAACTGTATCAATACAATTTATTATGTATTTGTTAGATTTCCATGTATCTCAGGAATCTCATATTATGCCTTTCAGATCTTCTGTCATGCCTTTCAGCCTGTTCTACAATTACTTCTATTAACTTTTAGTTCTGTGCTTAGAAAGTGTGGTTCTACTCAGAGCGTTTCAGATCGATCTGGGGAGCCTAAATGAACACACACTAACACATGCATGCTCAAATAGACATCCGGGTTTGTTCGTCCAAGAGTATTTATACACATTGATAACAGCAGTGCATGGACAGTTTCTACTGGTGCAGGGGCCAGACAGATAGACAAAACACACAGTGCACAGGGTCATACCACAAAATATGTCTATATGTTTCAGCTATAATAAAGGATGGCAGTTGATCAGCTTATTTAAAGAGGTAATTAAATGTATACATTCATCATAGGTATTTGATAGCACAGAGACACATAAACAGAAACTATAACCCAGTATTCCCCGTATCTAAGGTGTCTTAACAGTTCATAATATAAGAGTTGTGTCTAAAAACTGTGAAAACAAGCAGATCATTTAATGGAATGTTTTAACATGTTACTTAGGTAATTATGCCTTTTGGAAATGTGCCTTACAGATTAATTAATGCTTTTTAGCATAATGTGCACATAACATTCTACTTAGTGCTTTGGTAAACCCTGCCAGTAGGTTTTGCAATTCACTGCATGTCATTACACCCATATATTAATCCCTAACGTGCTTTGTTTTTAGGATGAACTGGATACTGTTTTAAACATGTGGAACAACCACCGAATCCGACATAGCAATGGCGGTGACTTGCCACATGGGAGACCCTTCCTCATGTACAACTTACCAGAACTTTATCAAGCAAAAGCCTACTTCAATCCCAAAGGTCCTGAAAGATTCGATGTGATTACCTCTGAAAATGTCTGCCTGTGGAAATCAGACATGCCCTGTCACCATGACTTATATGACCTCTGTGTTTTTATTATGGAGGAGAATAATCTACAGTCAAGTGCAACAGCCCTAGAGGCATTGAGACTCTACAAAAATGTTTGACCTCTAGTTAGAGAACTTTTAGGTGTGTAGAAGATGTACATATGCCATAGCAATAATAATACTATAAAAGTGCATTTTTTTGTGTGTAAATGTATTCAAAATGTTTTTTTTTTCTAGTCTGCAGGTTCTGTTTGTATTTCTATTAACTAGCTATGTTTTATTAAAATAAAAAGTTTAATTTTAACACCTAATGATAACAGTAGCAAAGTAATTAGATCAAAACATGAGTTAATGAACATTGTTTTAATACAAGAGAAACTGAAACATCCATACAGTTGTGTACAAAATATATGAATCAGTTGATACAAATAAAACAATTAAAATGCAACTGTATTGCTTCAATAAGAGATTATTTAGATTACCTGTTGGATGTATAAATGGTAAAAAAAAAAAAAAAAAGTGTGAACATGAAAAAACACCTGATGGGGAAAACACAAAACTGTCCCATTCAAATCAGCCTCTGAATTTCGATGAACAACAGTATAAAAGTGTCAAACTTGTAGAAAACCACACTATTGCAAACAATATATTTTTAAAATGACTCCTATTATAACTTCATGAACAGGATATAACATTTAAACATGAAAACATTACTTTAAATTTCTAACAATAATTTAACATAACTCGGATATTTGGATAATAATTTAACATAACTCGGATAGCTGGGCTAATGTAATTGAAAAATACCTCCATTAGACTAGTTTTTGTTGAAGGCTTCTTTAAGAAAAGAAGGTGCCAGCTGAATTGGCAAGTAACCAAAGCGCAGCCATCCAATAGCTAAAATACGTGCAACAACGTCCCACTCTCCTTCCTGGTAAGTGTGATGTAGACTAGGTATCTTGCAAGTTGTTCTGCAAATTCTTTTTGCAAAAAAACATGTCCCAGAATTCAGTAGGACAGTCTTGGAACACTCCATCTCCGATGCCAGCTTCCTCCTCACCATTTTCAAGTAGACGTTTAAATGTTACATTGGCATGTAATATGTTTTTGTCTGAGAAAGCTTGAATCATATTATTTACACAGTAAACTCTGCCAACTACAAATGTTTCACTTTCAATCACATTTCTAGGTTTTTCAAAGAACAGTTAATTGTTTGTTGGCTCCTGGGATTCAGTTGCCTGAGGTGGATTTTCTGTCACTTGCACCGTTTCTTCAATGCCTGTGTTTTCACAGAATGTGCTTCCTGGAATGAAGATTGAATCTGGGTTGGACGGAACTGTTTCCAGTAGTGTATCAACAAATGTTTCAGTCACTACACAATTAACACATACAGGTGAGTATACAAGTGTGTCTGAGACCATGTCAGAGGATGTGTTCACATCATTACCCAGGAACACCACTTCATCATCAGAAGACTGGAGTATGTCATCATTTGAGTTCATAGACGAAGAAGAAGTGGAGTGCAGAGTTTGACTTCTGTTTTGATTGTGACATCCTGAAGTACTTGGAGTTATATCTGGGGGGGAAGTAAGCTGAGGCCTCTTTAAAGTCAGATGCCTGTCAGTTTCATCACTCATCAGAGATCAGAATCTTGATCTCTGTCTTGTGCACACATACAGTCTTAGGATTTTGTAATGTGTTGCCTCGTACAAGCTGCCAATTGTCTGGTTTTCCTTGAGTGGTTCTTCTGAGCCACAGACACAGAGCATAAAGTTTAAATGATCCGCATTCCCTTTTTTTTATTCACCTTGTGGGGAAAAGTTTTCTCCCGAGATGCAGAACATTTCATACAGTGTCATCTTTTTTAATGACAATTTCTCGTGTTCCACCTCCTTTGGGTCTTCTAACTTGTTTGTAGCAACAATCTTGGTAGTGCGTCCAGCCAAGTTCAATTTTCCTTGTCTTGCTTTCAGCATTCTTACTGGCATGTCCATTTTTTTATTTCTCATGCAGAATTGCTGGTAATTAAATTTTTTCTCTCAATCGTTGAATCAATTTCTGTAACCTGTCTTCATTCCCATGTTCTTCTGAATTTAACTCCGTCCAGTTCTTTGCATAAACACTGTCGGCATATCGTATAATATACTTAGACAGTTCCTCTTCATTCAGTAGTCTGGCAACATGAGGATCAAGCTGAAACACATCAACATAATGCTCTTTTATTACTTGTTTAGTTTTAGATGTGAAAGTGTGCTTAAAAAATAGGACTTTATTTTTATATCATACTTTATTTTTGTCTATATATATATATATCTATATCCATCTATATAAAATGGAAAAGTTCATTTTTTCCCCTGTAATTTAATTCAAAGAGTACAACTTTCATATATTCATTACACAAAGTGAAATATTTCAAGCCTTTTTTGGCTTAATCTGGATCATTACGGTATATAGCTCACGGAAATCAAAAATCCAGTATCTCAAAATATTTTATGTGTGTGTGTATTTTTATATATATATATATATATATATATATATATATATATATATATATATATATATATAAATAATACATACATACAGTGCCCTCCACTAATATTGGCACCCTTGGTAAATATGAGCAAAGAAGGCTGTGAAAAATCGTCTTTATTGTTTAACCTTTAATCTTTTGTTCGAAAAATTCACAAAAATTTTTGCTCTAATGGATATCAAACAATTGCAAACACAACACAGGTTTATCAAAAAAAATTGTTAAATATAGGTGTGCCACAATTATTGCCACCCTGTATCAATAATTTGTGTTGCCTCCCTTTGCCAACACAACAAGTCTTCTCCTATAATGCCTGATGAGGTAGGAGAATACATGGCAAGGGATCTGAGACCGTTCCTCCATTCAGAATATCTCCAGATCCTTCACATTTCGAGGTCCATGCTGGAGGACTCTCCTCTTCAGTTCACCCCACAGGTTTTCTATAGGTTTCAACTCAGTGGACTGGGATGGTCATGGCAGGACCTTGCTTTTGTGGTCAGTAAACCATTTTGTATTGAGTTTGATGTATGTTTTGGATCATTGTCCTGCTGGAAGATCCAACCACGGTCCATTTTAAGCTTTCTGGCAGAGGCAGTCAGGTTTTCATTTAATATCTGTTGATATTTGATAGAGTCCAAGATGTCATGTGTCCTAACAAAATGTCCAGGTCCTCTGGCAGAAAAACAGCCCCAAAACATTAAAGAGCCTCCACTATATTTAACCGTGGGCATGAGGTACTTTTCCATATGGCTACCTCTCTGTGTGTGCCAAAACCACCTCTGGTGTTTATTACCAAAAAGCTCTAATTTGGTTCATTTGACCATAGAACCTGATCCCATTTGAAGTTCCAGTAGTGTCTGCACACTGAAGACGCTTGAGTTTGTTTTTGGTTGAGAGTAGAAACTTTTTTCTTGAAACCCTTCCAAACAACTTGTGGTGATGTATGTGATTCGGTTTGTAGTTTTGGAGACTTTCTGACCAAAAGATGCAACTAACTTCTGCAATTCTCCAGCTGTGATCCTTGGAGATTTTTTGACCACTCGAACCATCCTCTTCACAGTGCGTAAAGACAATATACTGTAGACATACTTCCTTTTCCAGTTTGATTCATAACATTTTCAATTATTTCCAAACATATCAAAAGATCAAAGGGTTAAACAATGGACAATTTGTCAAAGCCTTCTTTGCTCATATTTACCAAGGGTGCCAATATTAGTGGAGGACACTACTAATATATATAAATATAAAACATACACACATTTTTAAATAGAAAAAATGACACTATGTGCCAGGTGCAAAAAGCATCTAAAATTTGCCATTGCACCCTTAAAAACACTGCTCCACACAGTTTGTTTGTGCTTTATTAATTTTTTTGTTGCAGTTTGTGTGTTATTGAGTATTAGCCCCATCTACTGTACAAATTATTTTGTAAGAAAATGTGTTGTGCTCTGCTTGCACTTGAACTTACACAAGTCAATGATTTCAGTGTGGTTTACTTAGCTCAGGATATTACGGACAGCACTAACCAGTTGTTTCAACCATTATTTAAAATGAAATGTCAAGAGTCATCGTTTCGCAAATCAGACATTACTGGTTGTTTTGTGTGTTTTCTAGCCCACGAGGACATCGCTAAAGTTGTGTATTTATTAATTTGCAATTTTTAAAACAGGAAACCCCTCTTGTGGTGCGATGAAACATACATCATTGGTGTGATCAATAACCACAAAACAGGAATAGAACACCTCATGTTCCTATAGCAAGTTACGTACCTTATCTTCCTCCATTTTTGTGAGATTCTCTTCTGAGACACCCCTCTCTCTTAATGCAGAGATAAAGTCCATCTCTGCAGCGGGCAAATATAAACTTTATGATGGCAGTGGTGAAGACGGCAACGTGCATGTTACACCAGTCCCATTCACAAGACACAAGATGTTCTCGTGATAAAATGACGTCATTAGAAAACAGCTTTTTGTTATGTTGCGATCACAAGAAAATTTAAGTTCTTATCTCATGATCATGACTTAATTAAATCGAGATCATGAGAAAACAACTTAAGTCGAGATCATGAGAAAACAACTTAAATTAAGTCGTGATCATGAGAAAACAACTTAAATTAAGTCGTGATCATGAGAAAACAGCAGAAAAAAGTAATAATGCATTGCCGCTTAGGATTTCCATAAGAAGGAGTATTACATGCTTTAGATTTTAACACTATTAATAATATCTTTAAAATTAACTGGACCAAGCACTGTCTTTATGAGAATAATATCCCATGGTTCTTTATCCCCAGTCTAATCTTAAAAAAATGTGGTGGTCTAAATTTTTTTCTTACCTGTGATTTTAAATGCACTAAACTCCCAATTACGTTGTCTAACTTTCACAAACAAGCTTTGGATGCGTGGAAATTAGTCTACAAACACAATTTTTCTCCCCACTCCTGTGTTATTTGGAATAATCAATATACATTATTCAAAAACAGGACAATTTTCTGGAGCAATTGGTTTAACAAAGGTTTAATTTTTGTTACTGTTAGAGATAAGGAATCTCAGATTATGTCCTTCAGTCCTCCGTCAGCCATTCAGAATTTTTACTTCTCTTAACTCTTAGTTCTGTGCTATGAGCGAGAAAGTGTGATTGACTGCAGAGTGTTCAGGCCTGGAGAGTCTAAATGAACAAACACCGACACATGCTGTTCACAGAGACGTCCAGTTTATTCGTGCAGAACAGGAGTATTTATACACATAGGTAAGCAGCAGTGCGTGGGCAGGTTTCTACTTGTGCAGGTGCTAGACAGATGCAGACAAAGCACACAGCCCACAGTCATACTACAAACACAAGTCTTTTCAAGGTATTGAAAATACATGTGTCAGCTATAATAAAGGATGGCAGTTGATCAGCTTATCAGAAGAGGTAATTAAGTGAATACATTCATCATGGGAAATTTGACAGCACAGAGACACACAAACAGAAACTATAACCCAGTATTCCCCGTATCTAAGGTGCCTTAATAGCAGTTCATAATATAAGAGAGTACATGATATAAGAGAATCTCCTTCAGTTACAGTCTTAATAAATCATTCAGGTGACCTATATAATTACACTGATTTTGTTAATAATTTGGGGATAAATGTATCCTCAAAAGAATATTTAAAACTCATTCCTTGTATTTCCCCAAAATGCTTCACCTTGTTAAAGATGGAAAGATGTATAATCCTGTAATTGGTTCTCTACCAGATCTCACTCTTGGGGGCCTTTCAATCAGGTATAAAAAAAAAATTAATAACCTTTATATTAGAAAAATCATAACCAAAGAACAATGGTGAAGTGGAAACGTGATTATCCTTTCTTTATTCAGAATGTGTGGTGAGATATAAATAAATATGTAATTCCTAATAACGTCAAAGAAACTCACTTTAAAATAATAAATAGATATTATCCATGTAATGATTTTACTAGTAAGTTTAAAAGAAGGGATTTCGCCATTATGCTGTTTTTGTAAAGAGGAATCAGAAACAATCTTACATTTATTTTTCAGTTGTTTCTATACCAAACTATTCTGATCCCAAATTTCATTGTTTCTTTTTTAGTTGTTTTACAAGTTTTTCACTATAACTGATCTAATGGGTTTGTTTATGGAGTGTGATACTGGTTTATTGGAAATTAACAATATAATTAAAATTCTTATTTTATTGAGAGCGGTAAAAGTATATAGCATTCTCATACTTGCGGGACACAGGTTTGATTAATAGGATGTAGGTGATTTTTTTTTTCTCCAGCTGAACGTTACACTCCATCCCAGTAGGTGGCGGTAATGCACCTTAAGCTGTTTGCAAACCGCCATAAAACAATAGAAGAAGAACACGAAGGAAATTCACACCCGCTTGTTCGCGGAGCTTCTTTCTCTACACGGGCTTAGAAGCTCTGATATTCTGTGTGATTTCACTAAAGGTGAGTTCATCTGAAACTGACCACCTGAGCTACTCGGTTAACAGGTTAGTGGAGATTCTGGAGTCATGAATCTCTGTATTTTTCTTCCAGTGTCCTGATTCTTTACACCTCTTATAATGAAAACCAGACGGCGCTCTTTAGGAAAATCTCCACAGACTCCTGCTGCTACTGGCTCAGAGGTAAAGTTTAGTCATGTGTCTGATTTCTTTTTTCATTTTTAAACTCTGAGAACTTGTTTATAATTAAGTAACAATTACAACGATATATACAACAAGCAGAAAACTTACCCGCAAACATACGTTCTGATGACGTCACCAGTTAGTCTCTGTTCGTCAGTATGATATTACTCTATGATAGCGTTGTTACTTTACCACGTCTTGGTAACGTTTATTTTTCTATATAATCTTGGCTAACGGTCCAGAAACACTCTAACTAATCTCATTAAGAACGATGTGAAGATGTGTTTTTATTGTTTGATTCAGTGTTTACAACAAAATTGGCGACTTATTCATGAACTCTTTTACATAACAGACTGAGGACACAATCGTATTTGCAAAAAGTAGAAACAAAATAAAGAAATAAAAATAAGAGATCATTTGTAGGGGTTTGTTATGAGTTTTATCTTGTCTAACAATGAAAACACGTTTCTGGCTTGGGGAATAGTCATTATTTTCAGCAGGTCCACATATATAGATAGTTCTTTTTTTGAAAATGTTTGGTTGAGGTGGTGTTTTTAGGTATCTAAATTTATGAATTAAAATGTTGAAAAAATTTACTTGATTTACCAGAAAAGAGTTTTTTTTTTTTTTTGTCATTGAATATTATTCCAAATTTAACAGCATCCCAAGTAAAAGAGTGTATAATAGGAATCTTTTGTTTCAACCAGTTGTACACATCACTCCAAAACCCTTGAACAGAGTTGCAGTAAAAAAACAACAACAAATGTTCCATTGTTTCTATATTGGAATTACAGAATAATCATACATTCGAGATTTCCATGTTAAATTTAACTCTTAGAAATTCTTTAGTGGGATATATTTCATTTATAATTTTAAAGTGCACTTCTTTGAACTTGGGGGCTACAGAATAAGAAATATACAACCCCAGTTCAAATATACAACAGAGCATATGTTTCTCTAAAACTTGTATATACTTTTCAGCATTGATGGTGCCTTTTATAGATGTGCAAGCTGCCCATTTCATAGGCACTAATGCACCCCATACCATCAGAGATGCAGGCTTTTGGACTGAGCGCTGATAAAAAGCCGGGTGGTCCCTCTTCTCTTTAGTCCCCTTTAGAGACCGTGGCGTCCATGGTTTCCAAAAGGAATTTCAAATTCCGATTCGTCTCAACACAGAACAGTTTTCCACTTTGCCTCAGTCCATTTTAAATGAGCTTTGGCCTAGAGAAGATGGCAGCGTTTCTGGATCATGTACACATATGGCTTCTTCTTTGTAAGATAGAGCTTTAACCAGTATTTGTGGATGGCTCAGAATCATGCCTGTTTTTAATGCAGTGCTTCCTGAGAGCCCGAAGACCACAGGTCTGCAATATTGATTTTTATCCTTGTCCCTTGTGCACAGAGATTTCTACAGATTCTCTGAATCTTTTGATATTATGTACTGTAGATGATGAGATATTCATAGTCTTTGCAATTTTACATTGTGGAACATTATTCTAAAATTGTTCCACAAAAAGCAGTTTTTGCAGATTGGTGAACCTCTGCCCATCTTTACTTCTGAAAGACTCTGCCTCGCTAAGATACTCTTTTTATACCCAATCATGTTACTGACCTGTTGCCAATCAACCTTCAGCTGTTTCTTTTTAGTACCACTTACGTTTCCCTTTTGTTGCCCCGTCCCAACTTTTTTTTTTTTAAATGTGTTGCAGCCATCAAATTCAAAATTACCTTATTTTTTTTTCCTTAAAATGGACCATTTACTCAATTGAAACATTTGCTATATTTTCTATGTTCTGTTGTGAATAACATATGGTTTCATGAAATTTGAAAATCATTGCATTCTGTTTTTATTTACATTTTACTCAGTGTCCCAACTTTTTTGGAATTGGGATTGTATATTGTCACCACGACGAATATGAGAATCACAAGGTTACATGGCTGGAACGTTATTTGGTACGTTGTTGCAACAAATATGTTTCGGTCCGGTTACGTCTTCACAAAGTAACTGGTGTTAGCTGGGTTCAGGTCATGGCTCACACTTTATGTGGCCTTTAGATTATTAATAAAGGAACTGATTTCATTGCATGTTTCTGTTGTAAATTCTGAAACTATTAGCAGATTAGCAAATAAAAAGACAATCTAACTAACGTTCATTAGATGGAGATGTCTCCACTTGTTGGAGAGTGTCATGGAATCTTCTTCAGCAAAAAAGCACTCTAAGAGTCTTGGGGTCTTGATGTCAAAAGATAGACTTTATTATTCAAACAACAAAGCCGAGCTGGTCTGCGGATCAACTCGTCAGGTGGGGTTTTTTCCTCTTTTTAAAAAATTTATTCAGAACTTGGCCGTGCACCACCATTAATTCTAAGACTTGGGCCTCCCTCCTTACATTGTTTTAAATGGTGGCGTGGTATAGCCAGCTCTCTTTGTTTAAAAAAAAATATATTACATTCCAAAAAGATTGCATACAATCATGGCCAAACGTATTGGTAGTGACATAAATTTTGTGTTTTGCAAAGTTTGCTGCTTCAGTATTTGTAGATCATTTTTTCAAATTATTCTGTGGTATACTGGAAAACAATGATAAGAATTTCATAAGTTTTAAAGTCTTTTATTGGCAAAAAACATTCAATACATGCAAAGAGTCAATATTTGTAGTGTAGACCCTTGTTCTTCATAATCTCTGCAATCCACTCTGGCATGTTGGAGATCAGCTTCTGGGCCATATCCTGACTGATGATGATCCATTCTTGCCTTATTACTGCTCAGAAGTGATCACAATTTGTGGGCTTCAGCTTTCCCACTCTCCTTTTGAGGATTGACCACAGGTTCTCAATGGGATTAAGATCTGTGGAGTTGCCAGGCCTCAGATCCAAAATTTAATGTTAAAATGTTAAAATTTAATCCAAAATGTAATGATCTCTGAGCCATTTCATTATCACGCGTGCCTTGTGACACGATGCTCCATCATGCTGGAAAATGCACGGTTCATCACCAAATTGCTCTTGGATCGTTGGGAGAAGTTGCTCTTGCAGGACATTTTGATACCATTCTTTATTCCTGGCAGTGTTTTTGGGCAGAATGGTGAGAGAGCCAGTTCCCTTAGATGAAAAGCAACCCCACACATGGATGGTCTCAGGATTATTCACTGTTGGCTTGACACAGGACTCATGATAGCATTCACCTTTTCTTCTCCGGACAATGGATTTTCCAGATGTCCCAAACAGTCGGAAGTGGGTTTCATCAGAGAAAATAACTTTGCACCAGTCTTCTGCTGTCCAATCTTTGTACTTCCTGCAGAATGTCAGTCTGTCCTTGATGTTTTTCTTGGAGAGAAGTGGCTTCTTTGCTGCCCTTCTTGACACCAGGCCATTGTCCAAAAGTCTTCGCCTCACTGTGCGTGCAGATGCACTCACACCCACCTGTTACCAGTATTGAGTAAACTCTTCACTGGTGGTTACACGATTCTGTAATTATTCCTCAGGAGGAGATGGTCCTGGCGCTTGCTGGACACTTTGGGATGTCCTGAAGCCTTCTTCATTGCAGTTGAACCTCTCTCTTTGAAGTTCTTGATGATCTGGTAAATGGTTCTTTCAGGTGCAATATTGTTTGCAGCAATGTCCTTGCATATTTATAGTTTCATAGCAATTCACAAAAATATATTATTGTTCGAGCATTTCCATGTGTGTTGTTTCAGATACATCAATAAAACGAGTGTGATATGATTCTAGTGTTATAGACTTAGGTTTCTGAATAATAATCCAGAATATTCTGAATAAAGATCCATCATGTAATGTCATCACAACGTGCATACAAAGTCCTCTTCAATCCATGTGCATCGTGTGCATCAAACATGAATACAGCTAAAAGATCTCATTTACCAACAAACATCCTTGGGAAAGGCTGTGCAAACAATTTCACCAATTATCCAGCTATCCGCAAAAGAAGCACAAAAAAAATCTGCAAATTTTGGGGGGAAAAAACAAACAAAAAAATCTAGTATTTTTGGCCGCAACAGTTATAAGAAACTCTGTGAAATCTTGTACGGGCTAATTATATCACACAAACCTAGGGATCACCATACAAATCTCCAGGGATGAGGTGTTACTAGAATTTTAAGAAGCATGCATGTGGCATGAGCTATAACTTCACACCTGATTGATAGTCAGATTATTTTTTTTAACAGAGAACATGTATTGATTATATTAATGCTTTAAACCATTGTATTTGGAAACACAATGTTCCATGTTGATTTCTAAACACATTCAGTGCTTCAGCTTGAAAAAACATTGACGCCCAGAGCAAGGTCATCTTTGTATGTCTAGTCTCTGAATTTTCTAAACGTATAAATATTTACATGACCTATTTCTGTGTGATTAGTGATGAGAAATTATGTGTAAGGTCAACTGTCTTGTTCATCTTAGATCTTAAAATGACCAGTCACAGTGGTTTTGGTATTAGTAAAATTGAGCTGCAATGAGTTTAATTACAACACCAATTCATCTCATAAACCCATATGTTATTTTCAACAGAACACAGAAAACAAAACTGTTTAAACTGAGTAAATGTACCATTTTAAGAAAAAAAATAAGGTAATTTTGAATTTAGTGGCCACAACATGTCTCAAAAGTTGGGACAGGGGCAACAAAAGTCTGGAAAAGTAAGTTTTACTAAAAAGAAACAGCTGGAGGAACATTTTACAGCTAATTAGGTTAACTGGCAACAGGTCAGTAACATGATTGTGTATATATATATATATATATATATATATATATATATATATATATATATATACATACATACATACATACAGAGTATTTTAGAGAGGCAGAGTCTCTCAGAAGTAAAGATGGGATGGAATCTGGATGGAAGCATATGTTGCTGTAAAACCTGCATATACCTTTCAGCATTGATTGTGCCTTTCCAGATTTGCAAATGGTTACAATTCGGAATGTTACAAATCTAAAATTACAAAGCTGTTACAGCCATTAAAGGTGTGTGATTGGGTGGTCAAGCTGTATTACAGTATTATAGGACACATTTCCAATAACAATTCCATAAACACATGGGGATAAAATCTAAAATATGCATCTTGAATAATTTGTTGTGTTTTCCAGATGTACCACTGCTCAGATGTCGGAGAGAGTTTTAATAAAAGTCATCATCTCAAAGATCACGAGTGGATCCACACAGGGGAGAAGTTGTATGACTGCTCCCAGTGTGGGAAGAGTTTTACTCGTCAGAGTACTCTCCAGCGACACCAGTGTATCCACACAGGGGAGAAGCCGTATCTCTGTGGACAGTGTGGGAAGAGTTTTACTTATCAGAGTACTCTCCAACAACACCAGCGTATCCACACAGGGAAGAAGCCGTATCTCTGTGGTCAGTGTGGGAAGAGTTTTACTCGTCAGAGTACTCTCCAACGACACCAGCATATCCACACAGGGGCGAAGCCATATCTCTGTGGACAGTGTGGGAAGAGTTTTACTTATCAGAATAATCTCCGACTGCATGAGCGTATTCACACAGGAGAGAAGCCGTATCACTGTGGACAGTGTGGGAAGAGTTTTACTTATCAGAATAATCTCCAACAGCATGAGCGTATTCACACAGGAGAGAAGCCGTATCATTGTGGACAGTGTGGAAAGAGTTTTACCCAACCATGTGATCTCCAACGACACCAGCGTATCCACACAGGGGAGAAGCCATATTACTGTGGACAGTGTGGGAAGAGTTTTACTCATCAGAGTCATCTCCAACAGCATGAGCGCATTCACACAGGAGAGAAGCCGTATCATTGTGGACAGTGTGGAAAGAGGTTTACCCAACTATGTCATCTCCAACGACACCAGCGTATCCACACAGGGGAGAAGCCGTATCTCTGTGGACATTGTGGGAAGAGTTTTACTTGCCAGAGTACTCTCCACCAACATGAGCGCATTCACACAGGAGAGAAGCCGTATCACTGCTCGCAGTGTGGGAAGAGTTTTACTTGCCAGCGTTATCTCCAACAGCATTTGCGCATTCACACAGGAGAGAAGCCGTATCCTTGTGGACAGTGTGGGAAGAGTTTTACTTTTCAGAGTAATCTCCAACGACATGAGCTCATTCACACAGGAGAGACGCTGTATTACTGTGGCCAGTGTGGGAAGAGTTTTACTTGCCAGAGTACTCTCCACCAACATGAGCGCATTCACACAGGACAGAAGCCGCATCACTGTGGAGAATGTGGGAAGAATTTTACTCGTCAGAGTCATCTCAAACAACATGAGCGCGTTCACACAGGATAGAAGCCGTATCACTGCTCACAGTGTGGGAAGAGTTTTTCGTGACCAAAGGGCCTTCCACAGCCACCAGCAGAGTCATACAGGACAGAAACCGTACCTCTGTGGACATTGTGGGCGGAGTTATACTCATTCAAGTTCATTAAGGACACATAAGTGCTCTAATATAAAGCCATCAGATTTAGCCATGTGAATGTCAAATTAAGATACATGTTTTACATTTTTGTTTTTTAAAGGGGAGGTAAAGAGACATTCAGGCATTAAACTGTAATATTATATTATTTGTCATGGACTGTAGTATTCTGTTGCATGGAACTTTATTGCTTACTCTCTGGGTTTTAGCAAAATTCATGATTTTATGTTTTCCTGTTTTTCCCCAAATGCTACAATACCAAGCATGGAATACACATATTTAACCAGTGGGAATGCCCACTTTAATCGACCAGTCCAGACCTCTGAGGGCTTCTCCCTCTAACATAAGACTTTCATTTTAAATGATTTTTAAGTGCGAGCTGGAATTAGCTTTTCAGAATCTCGCATTATGCATACTACTCATACTCACACTCACATACATACTCAAACTCTGTTCAAGCCGACAGACGATGGTTGTGTCTATAGGCAATTTGAAGAGAGAATTCTTGTCCAAGTTGCTCCATCTTTGCATCGTCCATTCAACTGTAGCTAACTACACTGTATGGCCAAAAGTATGGGGATGCCTGACGACCACACACATATATGCCTTTTGAACATCATCTGATGGAACGGCATCTAATCCATGGTCCTGTGAGCCTAGTGTTCCTGATGTAGTTTTCAGATTTACTGCAACCCTGACCAGGATAACACATTTACACAGTAAGATCAATGAATGGGTTTTTGTTGTATATATGCTCCTTTAAGTAGTAAGAAAATATTTGTATGACCAGCAAGTCTTAGAATTTTTACTACAGGATCACTATCACAGTCATGAATATACAGTGAATGGAGCATTGAGAGAGTACATTACCATGTTGATATTTCTGTAAAGCTGCTTTGAGACAATGTCTATTGTAAAAAGCGCTATACAAATAAAATTGAATTGAAAAATTGAATTGAATTACCAGGCTCTGGGTTTGATGACCCCTTCATCTTAGTAGATCATATGTTTAATAATGCACAAATTTTATACTTGCCTTATTAATCAACAAATATTCTCGATAATAAATGGTTTTATCATAGTTGTGTAATTTCTTTTAAAAATGTGAAATGTTACACATTTCCCATAAAAACTTTTAGAACTTGCACCACACTAGAATCAAACTCAGGACCTTTAGAATTAGTGCTTATTGTTTATCATTGTGCGCCTCACATGTAATGCCACCAAAACAACTAATTTTGGACAATGTTTTCAAAAGTTATGTTTCTACAAAAAACCTTATCTCTAGAACATTAGTGGGTGCTGAGTTCGAAATATTTTAGGTACCTAGAGGACATACTATGAATGATCCCTGTGAAATTTTGTGCCAATATGTCAAATATTTTAAAATATATTATTAATATGATATATTTCAGAATGGAGGGCAGGTGGTTTGTCCCATCCTGGCAAAATTGGTATCCACTGATTTGTCATGACCCAGTGTATCTGTAGCCACCAAGATCATAATTTTCTGTCAAAGTATTCAAAGGTTGTAATCTAAAATATTCATTTTCAAATCTCATGACCTGTAGGTGGCACTGTTCTCAAATTCAGCATGGAAGCTCGGCTCATGCTTCCGATGAAGTGTACCGTGTTTCATTATGATTTATCAACGTCTGGCTGAGATACAGCCTCTGATCCAATTTTGGGTCAACAACATTAAATTTGAAACATAACTTTTGCATATGAATATCAACATTCTGTTCACTTACTTTTATCCGTCTACTGATCTGCGCCAATTTTGGTAGGAAGTGGACAAAATTTGAACAAGGTGTAGCAAGGAAATTGAATACTGTACATTTCAAAATGGTGACTATGTAATGGGTGGAGTTCTAATGTAAGATATGGGTTGTAATCAACATGTGGAGAGTAATCCGATGAACTAAATTTGTTATCTAGGACAAAGTGTTCAACAATGATAACCACTTGAAAAGTTCATTTTTTAACTAGTGGTGGTGCTATACAGTTGGTCCTAGAGATGCCATAATTGGTCTACTTACAGTCATATCTATGAGTGTGCCAAATTTAATCATTTTCCTACATACGGTTCACAGGGCTGCCCTAGACTCCCAGTGGGGGAAGGAGCAGAATAATAATAAGAAAACTAACGGATACAATAGGTGCCTACACACTGTCACGTACCGTAGGGAGCACGGAAGCAGAAGCGGGCGGCAGGATCAATACGTAGGTAAAGGGGTGATCAAAGTCCGTGGTCGTAAGGCAGGCAGAGGTCAGGCAATCAGCGAACAAAATAATAGGGGGCAAGGCAGAATTCGTAGTCGGAAACAGAAGCTAAGGTCAAGGAAACTAAGCGAACAAACACTGGAAAACGACAGAGAACAAGTCTACTGAACGTATACTTCGCAAAGTCATTGTGATGAAAGAGTCTCTATATGCTGTGGTGTGAGATTGGTGACAGGTGTGTGTGATTAGAACTCCGGGGAAGGTGAGCGCATGCATGTGGGGAGGTGTGTGTTGCTTCTTGGGAAACTGAGTCGTGGCTGGGCTGGGATATGACAGAAGCCCCCCCCAAAGGGCTCACTCCGGGAGCAAAGTTCTTTCTGGGTCTCCCCCGGGGTCGTGGACCCGGAAGATCAGGATGAGTTGCATGGAAGTCCTTATAATGAGCTGTGGATCCAATATGTCTTGTTTTGGAATCCAGCACTGTTCTTCTGGTCCGTAGCCCTCCCACTCGACTAAATATTCAAGCCTGCCCCTCCTGTGCCTAGAGTTGATGATATTCTTGATTAAGTAAGCTGGTTGTCCATCGATCTACAGTGGAATTGGAAGGGTTTCGAAGGGCACTTCTGTGGCTAAAGGTCGTGGTAGTTCCAGACGATAGGTAACCTCATTGATTTGTTTGAGGATCTTGAAGGGCCCAGTGTATCTCGGGGTGAGTTTCTTACAGCTATGTGGTTGTCTTAAGTCCTTGGTGGATAACCATACTCTATCGCCGGGTTGGTAACATGGATGCTTACTGCGGTGGCAATCAGCTTTGCGCTTGTATGTGTGTGTGATCCGTCTCAGGCGCTCGTGTGTGTCGGCCCAGACTTGCTCACTACGTTGGAACCAATGGTCTACTGCAGGTGATTCTGTGGGAGTCGCATTCCAGGGGAATAGTGGCGGTAGGTATCCAAGTATGCATTGGAATGGGGTGAGATTTGTGGCAGAGTGTTGGAGAGAGTTTTGGGCGTACTCGGCCCATGGCAGAAATTTGCTCCAATCTTTGGGGTTAGAGGTACAAAAAGTTCGGAGGAATCGGCCTAATTCTTGGTTGATCCGTTCCACTTGGCTATTAGCTTGTGGATGATAACCTGATGTGAAATTTACGGTGATTCCCATCTTTTCCATAAAGCTGGACCATACCCTGGAGGTGAATTGAGGGCCCCATCGCAGACTACCTCCTCCGGAATGCCGAAATACCTGAAAACATGTTGAAATAGTAGCTCGGCTGTCATAAAGGCGGTGGGCAGGGCGTGTAGTGGAATGAAGCGTACTGACTTTGAGAATCAGTCCACCATGACAAGAATGGTTGTGTTTCCCTGGGACTTGGGTAGATCGGTTACAAAATCAACAGATATATGTGACCATGGGCGTTCTGCTAAGGGTAAGGGCTTGAGCTTGCCAGCAGGAAGTGTCCGTGGTACCTTACTTTGTGCACACGAGGAACAGGATGCTACCACTCTGTGTACTTCCCTTTCCATATTAGGCCACCAGTACATTCCCCGTAGTAGATGGTACGTGCGTTGTGCCCCTGGGTGACCTGTACTGACTACCGTGTGGGCCCAGATAACGAGTTCCTGTCGGTAATGTTCGGGCACGAATAGTCTTCCTGATGGACATGTTTCGGGAGCTTTGTCATTGGGGAATGTTCTCTAATTCTTGATCAAGTTCCCACTCTAGGGCACTGATGATACATGAGGGGGGAATGATGTACTCTTCGTGGTTATTCACAACTTCTTTGTGGTCCAGACGAGACAGGGCATCGGCTTTCGTGTTCTTGGATCCTGGTCGGTATGACAGGGTGAACTGGAACCTGTTAAAAAACAGTGACCATCGGGCTTGACGGGGTGACAGTCTCTTTGCAGTGCGTAAATATTCCAAGTTCTTGTGATCTGTGAATATGACGAAGGGGTGTGTAGCTCCTTCCAACCAGTGCCGCCATTCCTCCAGGGCTAACTTAACGGCCAAGAGTTCTCGATTGCCCACGTCATAGTTTCTTTCGGCGGGTGAGAGCTTACGTGAAAAGAAAGCCACAGGATGGAGTTTTGGCCTTTCTCTGAAACATTGCGAGAGAACCGCTCCTACACCTGTCTCTGATGCATCGACCTCCACTACGAATGGTCTAGATGGGTCTGGGTGTTTGATAATGGGGGCAGTTGTAAAGGCCTTCTTGAGCTGATCAAGTGCTGCTTGGGCAGCTGGGTTCCATGGCAGGCGTCTCGGCTTCACTTTTAACAAGGACGTCAAAGGATTGGCTATGGCACTAAAATTCCGGATAAATAGTCTGTAAAAAATTTGCAAAACCCAGAAACCTCTGTAACTCTTTCACCGTTGTGGGTGTAGCCCAGTTCACCACTGCTTTGGCTTTTTCGTGATCCATGGTAACCCCTTCAGGGCTAATGATGTATCCCAGAAATGAAGTAGTGTCCTTATGAAATTCACAGTTTTCAGCGTTGACATACAACTGGTGTTGGAGTAATCGTTGCAGAACCTGACGGATGTGGTGAATGTGTTCTTCCTTGGAATTGGAGTAGATCAAGATGTCATCAATGTACGTGATTACATGACGTCCCAAGATGTCCCTTAAGACGTCGTTGATGAGACATTGGAAGACAGAGGGAGCGTTAGAAAGCCCATATGGCATGATCAAGTATTCGTAGTATTCGAGTGCTAAACCCCGTTTTCCACTCGTCCCCCTCTCTGATCCAGATGTTGTAAGCGCTGCGTAGATCCAACTTGGTGAAAATGGTAGCAGTGTGCAGCTGTTCTAGAGCAACGGGTACTAACGGTAGTGGATAGTGATACTTGACGCACCATTGGTTTAAGCCCCGATAGTCTATGCATGGCCGTAACCCTCCTCCTTTTTTCTCCACAAAGAAAAATCCGGCAGATGCTAGGGATGTAGAGGGTCGTATGTAACCCTGGCGTAATGCTTCTTGAATGTATTCTTCCATAGCTCTCTGCTTAGTCTGCGTTAGTGGGTAAACTCTTCCTCGGGATGGTGTCGTGCCTGGAAGCAGATCGATGGCGCAGTCGTAGGGCCAATGAGGTGGTAATCCACTAGCCTCTTCTTTACTAAACGCTTCGCTGAGGTCCTGGTATTCAATGGGAATATGACGACGGTCGTATTGTTAGGGCTCTCTATGGACGTGGTTGCTAACATGATCACAGGTGTGTGGAGACAATGTTTGATGCAATGAGGGGACCAGTGTATTATCTCCTTTTGAGTCCAAGAAATTCTCGGGTTATGGTGTTCTAGCCAGGGAAGGCCTAGCACCACTGGATGTCGGGCAGACACAGTGACATGGAAAATCATACTGTCCTGATGGATGGCGCTGGTGCGGAGGTTGACTGGTTCAGTGCAGTGTGTAATGAACCCCCTCCCAATGGGGGCTCCATCGATAGCTTGAATCCGGCGTGGTGTGATTAGTGGACGGACGGGGATGTTGTGCTGCTGTATGGTGGTTTGGTCAATGAAATTTGCCGCCGCTCCTGAGTCAATCAGCTCTTCTAAAATACAAGACAACCCTGAGTACTCTAATATGACCTGCATAACAAATGCAGATTGAAACGAGCTCTGGGCTGCTGAGCCCAAACTCAGCCCTGGCTGATGCTGCTTAGCGGTTGCGCTCACTCCTGGGGCATAGTGTTGCTTAAGAGGGCATTGTTGAACGAAGTGCCTTTCTTCGCTGCAGTAAAAACAGTGATGTTCGCGGCGTCGTCGTTCTCTCCTCCACGTTAACCCGTGTCCGACCCAGCTGCATGGGTTCAATGGGAGGACCTTGCACTGTCACCTCCACCTCGCAGTGTATAGGACGGCGGCTTTGTAGCAGACGGTCCAGGCGTATCGCCAGGCTAATTAGCGAGTCGAGTGTTAGTTGGTCATCTTGACATGCCAGTTCGGTCACAATGTCAGGATTTAATCCCTGGCGAAACATAGTTTTGAGGGCCGGTTGGTTCCATCCGCTCCTTGCTGCTACAGTGCGAAACTCGAGAGTATAATCCACCATGCAGCGTGATCCTTGTTTCAGGGTTAATAAAACGGTCCGGAATCACTCCATCAGCTGATCATACGTGGTTATGGTGCTATCTCCGTGCTCCCACTCCGCTGTGGCCCAGAGCAGAGCTCTCCCGGTCAAAAGTTCCATAAAATGGATGATCTTCTGACTCTCCGTCATGTCTGGGTAGGTAGAAAAGAACAGGGAGCATTGTAGGAGAAAACCCTGGCAGCGTGCCGGATCCCCGTCGTATTTCTCCGGCGCCAGTGTGGGAGGTAAACGCGTAGTTGCCGCTGTAGCTTGATTTAGCCTAGCTACCTGCTCGGTCAGGTTGGCTAGTCTTTGGTCATGGTCACTGATAAGCCGGCCGTGGCCGTCGATGGCTTGCTGCCAACGTGGATCACCCGCTGCTTCCATAGGAAGGCGAAGTATTCTGTCACGTACCGTAGGGAGCACGGAAGCAGAAGGATCAATACGTAGGTAAACGGGTGCTCAAAGTTCGTGGTCGTAAGGCAGGCAGAGGTCAGGCGATCGGCGAACAAAACAATAGGGGGCAAGGCAGAATTCGTAGTCGGAAACAGAAGCTAAGGTCAAGGAAACTAAGCGAACAAACACTAGAAAACAACGGCTTGGAAAACGACAGAGAACAAGTCTACTGAACGTATACTTCGCAAAGTCATTGTGATGAAAGAGTCTCTATATGCTGTGGTGTGAGTGTGTGTGAGATTGGTGACAGGTGTGTGTGATTAGAACTCCGGGGAAGGTGAGCGCATGCGTGTGTGGGAGGTGTGTGTTGCTTCTTGGGGAACTGAGTCGTGGCTGGACTGGGATATGACACACACCTTCAGTCCTTGGCCCCTAACAGGGAAGTGCAGAAGGGGGGCCTTTGGGGACTTGAGCCCCTGCCCTTTTTCTAAATTATTTAAAAGTGCCCTCTTAACATTAATTAATAAGCAAGTATATTATGTAAAAAGCATTTGAATTCAAATTAACATGAGCATGCACAAAACAGTAGCAAATTAATCCCAAGAAAGTGATCATTTTTCTCTTTATTTGTACGACTCGAATCTACAGTCTCGTTGCAATCGCGAATGGTGTCACGTCAACAGGCAGACAGGTATGCTGAAACTACTCACTCTTCTGCTAACCTTTTCATAATATTGGCTGGTAGTTTTCAAATTGATTGAGAGGGAATGTGTTGGTCCGTACTAGCTACTCAAGTTCGTTACATTTCCAGACTTGCAAGTAACCTTTGTTATATTAGGCCTACAGTGAGGGAAAAAAGTATTTGATCCCCTGCTGATTTGTACGTTTGCCCACTGACAAAGAAATGATCAGTCTATAATTTTAATGGTAGATTTATTTGAACAGTGAGAGACAGAATAACAAAAAAAAATCCAGAAAAACGCATGTCAAAAATGTTATAAATTGATTTGCATTTTAATGAAGGAAATATGTATTTGACCCCTCTGCAAAACATGACTTAGTACTTGGTGGAAAAATCCTTGTTGGCAATCACAGAGGTCAGACGTTTCTTGTAGTTCGCCACCAGGTTTGCACACATCTCAGGAGGGATTTTGTCCCACTCCTCTTTGCAGATCTTCTCCAAGTATATGTATGTTATATAAGTCACAGCGCAGAATAATAATGAACCCACTTTTCAAGATTGTGAATATAGTTATACTATATACACATAGTAATTTGCCCCTAGTTAACTAATATGGTCAATTTAGTCCTGTAGCCTAAGTGATATGAAACAATTGTGATATAAGATCATTAAAATCTCAATTTATCTTGTTAAAATTTAAAAGGCAAGAATGACAAGCTTTGAGACTAAAAAGCCGGTTCAGCAAGCAATGCTGCAGTTTTATGGAAATCAGAGTGCTGCTGCCGAATGTAAATTTTATTGTAAAATTAATAGTTTTACTGACTGTACAGTAAGTGACATACAGTGGATGTACTACATTTGTGGATGGTAATACTGTAGTTTTTGTATTTATTGTTTTATTTCATAATGTTTACATTTTCTTTTAAAGATTCTTTGAATTCATCTATAAAAAAAAGTTGCTGTTTTGTTGTAATTATTTCTATGAATTTAAAAATAAAATACCATTAGGCTATATTAGTAGTGTCATTCTCATTCATTATTGTGACCACACACAGTCTGTTTACAATGTCTACCAGGGTGATACGAATATGTAGGTAAATTAAAGTTAGTAAAGTAGTAAAATTAGCTCTTTGGTAATATAGGCTTTTTATTATTATAATTTTTATTTTTTACATTTGAGCCCCCGCCCCTGAGGAAGTCTCTGCATGTCCCTGGCCCCTAATAATAATAATAATAATGTTGTTTTAATAAATCATTAATATAACAAATAATAATGTATATTAAAGTAGTAAATTATTCGAATGATGCATTTTTAGTCCTTAATTTGATGCTGTTATTCTGGATTGAAGCAGCTCTTCCCTTCAGATTTCTGAGGTTTTTTTTTTTTTTTTTTTTCAGTAAAAATTTGTCAAAATGCTGCTGGATTAATGAATAGGTTTTAATTTACATCCATTTTGATTGTCATTTAGATTAGCTCGCCCACCTCACTAAAATAATAATAATAATAATTTTAAAGTGTTAATAAAGTACCATATATTTTCCTTATAATTGTGGATGCAGTGTGTTTGATCAGATTCCTTTCCCGACGTCCCTGGGTAATTAAAGCTCTTCCTGAATGCTCGGTTAATCTAGCCGCACATAACACTAGTGTCTGCAAGCTCCTACACAGCAAAAGCACATTAACAATGATCATTTTAAATAAATAAGTAACAAAACCAAACATTGACAGTATTTCTGAGTTTACAGGCTAAAAGTTTTTATAATTCTTTACATTATAAAATGGCAAAGTTGATCATGTTTAAATACACGTAAAACATTAAGCTGAATAAAAATACATTTACTAAAATATCTTTTAAGAAACTATATGGTGGTTGTTGTTGTTGTTGTTATAAATCTAACCATAAATAATTTTTAAAAACATGTAGATGGTTCATTTCACAGAGTAAGTCTGACATCAAAATATTAATATTTTACTTCATCTTAAGGCTATGAGTAAAATGGATATTTCAAATTGGTAGACAATCAAACCAACTCATAAGTTCAGAGGGGTGTGCTCACAGTACAGATCAATTAAGGTGGAGGCAGCTGGCTCATTTTGGGTTGTGAGTAGAGCTGCAACAACAAATAAATAAAATCGATCATGAAAATCGTTGTCAATGAATCTCATTATTGATTAGTTGGGCTGTGCGTGGCATGGGGTACATTTACTCATTGCGTTACTTATGTTCTGAAAACACGCATCTATATCATATATAACATATATCACTTAAATTGTTCAGTGTAGGCTAATTATACTAAATCTTTAATTGTACATAATTTTGGATTATGTTCAGCATAAAACCTTAAATGATATAAAAACAAACATAATTACCCACATGTATTGAGCGTTTTATTTAGCTTGATCTATCCAAAACTCAAACCATTCCAAACAAATCACACTCACTGCACTGCTGGACTACAGGTCTAATACGGCTGTGAAGGTTGTCAGTACTCTCTAAAAACAAATGTTTAGGCTCAACAAAACATTATCTCAACAGTTTGCAAAACATCAATCATTTTGAATTATGACAACTTTAAATTGATTTCAACCAACGAACTACACTGAGTTAGAGAAATTACCTTTTCCTCTACAATCAAATTTATTTTCAATTAAAACTTATTTAATAATTTGTATAACAAACAAAGTTTTTAAATTGATTACTCAGAAAAATCAAGTTGTTCCAACTAGTTTTTTCACATTATTTAAAAGGAATTTAAGTGTTATGTACTTAGTTACCATAATTATGAACACAAGTTTTTTAAGTTGACAATCTTTTTTTTTTTTTTAATTACGTTGCTCCAATTAGATTTTCTCCAGTAGAATACAGCCTTTTAAACCAGGAGAAATTACTAACTTCAAGTTGTATAACAATAGTAACTAAAATCCGGTGTAATTTACACTACAAATATTATACCTAACATCTCTGCAGCATTTATAGACACAAAAGCACTGAATTAAATGAGCAATATAGACAAAAAAGAAACACTCTGCGCCTACTACTTTTATCTCTCATAGAACCGTCCATAGTCCAAAGGCTGCTAATTCTGCTCAAAGAGCAAGCTGACTACAATTGAGCTAGAAGGCTATATGTGTGAATGACAATATATATATATTTTTAATGTGTCAGTACATGAAATTAGATTAAACAATGTGGTTGACGTTTACACGAATAAGCAGAAATGTAATCAT